>NC_089845.1:88385888-88575888 GCF_035609145.1 Eleutherodactylus coqui | reverse complement strand
ATTGCGATAATTTTGTCCCGAGTAACGAGCACCCGAGCATTTTGGTGCTCGCTCATCTCTATTTATAATGTCTTATCATTGTCCGCTGCATAAATTAATCCAATACTGTTACTCGCAATTGGCCACTTTAGGCCGGGTAGAAGCTGGCTCTTGTGTTCTTCAATGGGATTACTGAAATAGATCAAATCAAGACAAATGTCTATTCCCATAATCACTACTTTCTCAATCCTATTTCCCCAGTTCTGAGACTGTCTTTTTTATACATACTTATGAATTCTATCAGCTGCTCTTCACTTTTATAAAAAATGTTGACTTTAGTATTAGAGCCTACTTTCCGAGATCCTCCACAAAGACACGCAGTATACTGTAATTCATATTTGGAGAACTATAGCTATTTAGAAAATGAATAAATAAATGGCGCAGCAGATGACTGATGACCGGCCTTCTGCGGACCAAATTAGCTGATATGAAAAAAATATATGTTTTGCAGCCTTAGTAAAATGACCGCTCATAAAAGATAAATCTATATTACAGTGGTAAGCTTAGTAGAAACAAAAGAGAAGCTGGCAGTGACATTACATGGGCACACAGATGGCACTTTCCTTTTTTTTTGCCACATTGCTCCTCTTGGGTTTGAAAGCGCAACGTGCACATTTATGTCAGAAAGCACATCTCAGATTTCATATTTCACTGCAATAGTTTAGAGACATTTCTTCTATCACAATCTACAGTATTTATGAAGAAAAGAAACAGCAGAAAATAGAGCTGCGTACTGCTACATTAACTTAAGCACACAGTCAAATTATTAAAGGGCCACTCTGTCAAAATCAATTTTTTTTTTCCATTCCTGCCCCCCTCACCTGATTGCCTGTCACACTCTGGAAGTGTGCATGCCAGCTACTTCTATACAGTGCAGCCCCCTGACTGATAATTATCAGGCTGAGACTTTTTACTTTGAGTTTCCTGTCAATCCCATGATGCATCAGCACAACATAAGCTAAGGCTATATCACTCTGTCTGCTGGGGGGACAGTTTCATTAGATTTACCTCCTATATTCATCTAAATAATCTACAGCCCATAAGTATACACTCAGGAGAAAGAGCTGTTATCTCCTCTATTATAACTGTGCGACAGCAGTGTGTGATCATCATCATTAACTGTGATAGGAGTGTCTGTGTCTCCCTTTAGGCAGTTTTAGTTGTAGGTGCATGTAACAGCATCACACAGAATGTGAATCTGACTACAAACTGAACACATAACTTCAAGCAGATTTGAGCCTGTTAGAAGTGATATCACATGGTCGTCTGAGGAAAAAGAGACAGAGTGTCAGACAGAAAGGAATAACTAACTAAGGTAACACTGGCTCACTTATATATTCTATAATGAATTTTAAAAATCACCGGAGTGGCCCTTTAAAGATAAGGTAAAGTCAATACCCATCAACTTTTTCTACCTATTTATGCATCTTTATTTATGATTTATACTGCCTTTATAACAGTGCAAAGAAGAATTAAGACAGACAAGACAACCTTTTAACCCCTCCTACATCTATGCATGTCACATGTCCCAGGGAAGTGGGTACAGAAGCTGAGTCACAAACGTGTTATACAGCTCAAACCCACCTGCCTATTAGGAGAATTGCACAGCACAATACACTACAGAAGTAGTGAAGTGCATAATACTGTTCAAGCAATCAAGCCATTGCACAGTAAAGTTCCCTAGTGGGACTAAAAAAATGAAAAAAAAAATGTCATAAAATTACCAAATAAAAAACAAAACAAATAAAAAAAAGTTTCCCCATTGATTATGCAAAAAAAACCCAAAAACTAAAATTAAGAAATTAACATAATTGACATCCCTAGGTGTATAAAAGTAAGAACTTACTGCACTAACCATTCCATACAGTCAATGCTGTACAAAGAAATCTCCAAACAAAACAAATTGTGCAATTCTTACCATAGAGAAATAATAAGTTATGTATTTTGTAAGGCAGGGATGGAAAAATAAAAATGTTGCCTCCAAAAATGGCGGTGATGGGAAAGAGTTAAAATAAACTTTCTTTACATGCTCGTTTAATGCCACATATACAACTAGTCTTCTAATTTGCCTGTTTATTGTAAGGCACATGAGAAGTATTATAAAGTCATCAGGCTCAGCACTTCAGTCTGTGCTACTATGCATGTCTAGTAATTGTTTAAGTTGGCCCATTTAGCTAAATGGTGAAAATGGCTACCCTACTGCCATGAATATTAAATACCAATAGAAACAACTTTACAAATTGTCTTTATTAATAATATTCTAATTTACTACCTACAGTTCCTCTACTGACCTATTAGTTTCCCTGGTAACAGACTACAAACAAACCTTGTGTAGCCTGCTATACTAAGTGACTTTAAGCAGGCATGTGCGCAGGGCTTGAATGCCATTTTGCAACTAGAGAAGCTTTGGAGTCATGTAGGAAAGCAACAGAATGCAGGATAGATACCAATAGGTTCAAATTAGTTATTAGCTTTGGGGTTAATGAGTGTAAAAATGTATTGCAAGTGGATTTACATTATGTGGGTTACATACACAGATAAACTACAACAGCAGCATAGTCCATCACATCAACATCATGTTCTACTCCAACTATAAACCTGGTACTAGTAGTAGTAGTATAAAATATGAACCTCATTACCTTCACGTTCATAGCAGTACAAGACAGCCTAAAGGGCGAGAACCTCCCCTTCCTTTCTAATCCTCCTCTGTGGTCCAGGGCCTTTGTCATGTTACCAGGTCATCATCAAAGGTCCTGTATCACTCCCCAAGGAATGATTTTGTCAAGATTTGCAGAAAATTATGGCAAACACACAGTATTGATGCAGAATATGTGATTCCAATCAGGACGTGAACAAATCATGATAAAGTTGCAACAATTTTGCTGTGATTTTACAAAACATGGAAAAAATGCTAAGTGAAAAAAAAAATGTCATGGGGGCCTCTGAGTCAATGAGAGCGTTGGGTCTGGAGCTCGCGATCCAAGTGCTCCAATGATAATCTGGTAAACAGATATTTAATCAAAAACACAACAAATTAATAGACTCTAATCTCCTACCAGGAAGTCTTCTAGAAGCAGTCAACCTTTTATATGGATGTCTTAAAGGCCTTCTACATGGGGTGATAATTGAGCGAACGACCATTCGATCATTTAAACCAACATTTACAAACATTGTAGCATGCAGTGAGCAAACAAACAGTGCTTATTTACTTGATTGTCGCCGATCACACCTTCATCGACATCTGCTTGTCATTTGTAAATGAAACAACAAAAGTGGAAGACAGACAAGCGATTGCGTGAACGATCACAGCTGTGAAAAAGATACACAGTAGTTGCAACATGTAAATGCAAGTCTGGGGAATATTAATGACTTGCTGCTAACCCCGATGATCAGCGCTCGTTTGAGCAATCTATTTTTTTTCATATAAAAGGACCCTTATTTTTCCATACACAGCCTATAAACATTAACAACAAAAAACTAAAGCAGATAATTAGCCAATAATAGCAAATTAAACCTATGAGGCCAAAATACCCTGTAGTCATCACATTCATAAGCCACAGGAAAAGGCAGTATTAGTAACAGAAGGTATTTTGCATTCTAATCTCTCCTTTTATGTCACTATGGACCATATTCTTTGGTAAAGTGAAAGGATGAGATTAGTGCTCTCTAGTAACCTCTGTCGGTAATGTTACACCCCTTACATTAATGTTCTTATGAATCACTGTGGCTTTGGGTTTGACCTGTTATTTTTAATATTTTTTAAAGGAATGTCAATAAATCCAACGTCTATTAGGAAATTACAATTTAGTTTTAGACATTTTTTCAATACCCAAATAATATTTTGCACTGGAGCTTCATCATTAAATCTGGCTCTGCACCACCTATTATTCTTGAATTCGATAGAGAAAATGGGAACATGCAGGCACCATTTTTTTTAAAGTACAGGACAGTCTAAAAAGTACAGCAATGTGCGTATGTGGTCCATTGGCAGAGCTGTCTTTGTCAGAATGATTTACAGTATCTACTGTGCGAAATACAACTTTGTCGGAAAAAGCTAATGTCTGATGTTGGAAGTCTTGGCCTACAGTGTGCCAGACTTCCAAGTGGAAAAAGAGAAGCAGAGCTATGCAATGTTAAACCTTGCTATTAAGTGAAATGATGCCACATAGAACTCTTTCCTCTGAGAAGGAGCCAATCTACGGAGAGAAAACACCAGAAGAAAATAGAGGGGAACTGTTGAGAAAGAATGTCACATTCATGGACTACTCTACTGATTCACCGCAAATTATTCAAGGACTCTTTGAACTATGTAATGTGACCTGCTAAGCACATTACAGTCATGAAATCGCAGTAAGTGAGTGAAAGTAGAATTCAACACTTGCCAATTAGAATCTGGTCACAACACTGGTAGACCTTTGGTTGACCCTGCCAAGGTACAACTTAAGACAAGAGTGACTGGTATATGGTACATACTACAGATGAATTTTTCTTTCTCTTGATTCAATATGATATGATAGCACAACGTGCTGTGCTTTTAGGATGGTTTATTTACACTTTGAAGTGCTTTACAATGGGGTTTGCTGGGTTAAGAGAACAGAACAGCTTTTTAATGGGTTAAGATAACTTTCTGTACCATGCTATCACAATCAAGCTAAGATTTGCTGCATCTGTATCTTAATTTTACCATTTTTACAATAGGGTTTAATTAAAAATGTTGTACCATTTGTGTTTTGCAACTTCAACATATCACAGTATATAAAAAACAGTCTAAGGGCCCTGTTACACAGGACGATAATCGTTCAAAACCCAGCTGGAGAATGATAATCGTCATGTCTAAGTGCCTGCAGAAAGTGAGCGACTGGACGAGAAACACCTATCTATTCACTTAAAGCAGTTTAAAAGATGGACGACTATCGTTCAGTGTAAGAAGCGGACGTTCAGTACTGAGCAGCCGCTGCTTACAGCAAATGGAGAGAAGCGGGGGGAGAACTCTCATCCAGCCGCCATGCCTCCCTGCTGGCCGCTCTGCGAGCGATCCAGCGATGCTTGCTCCGTTGCTGAGCGAACATCACAGGGTCGAGTGTTGGGCATCGCCCAGCACTCGTATGTAAGAAGACCCTTAGGGCTCAGTCACACGGGCGTTTATTGCCGCGATTTGCGCATGCGCATGCGTCCGGCGATTTTTTAAAACCATTGCTTTGCAATGGTATCGGACAAATGAGCGCTTTTTATGCGCTCGTCCGATAAATTAGAGAACAGAAATCGCAGATCGCACCTATCTGCGATCTGCGATTCCTGTTCTCTTCTCTATATGCGCTCAATGGGGCCGGCGGCAGCAGCGCTGACCCCATTGAGAACATATAGAAGACAAATCATTCTTGTCTGCCACAGCTGGAACAGCTGTGGCAGAGAAGAACGATGTTTGCCCATTGAATTCAATGGAGACGGCAATACAGCCGACTCCATTGAAAGCAATGGGCTGCCGGCGTGCGCGGGATGAATTATCGGGAAGGGGTTAAATATATAACCCCTTCCCTGCAATGCATCCTGAAAAGTGAAAAAATAAAAAAAAAGGATGTACTCACCTGCTCCCGGCAGCCTGAGATCCCCGCGGCCGTCCTGCAGTGGGTGTGAAGGGGGTGTGACTCAGGCTTGCCCCTGATTGGCTCAGCCTGAGCCAATCAGAGGCTGATCTCAGTCACACCCATTCATGAATTCATGAATGGGTGTGACTGAGACTTGCCTCTGATTGGCTCAGCGCTGAGCCAATCAGGGGCAAGCCTGAGTCACACCCCCTTCACACCCACTGCAGGACGGCCGCGGGGATCTCAGGCTGCTGGGAGCAGGTAAGTACATCCTTTTTTTTTATTTTTTCACTTTTCAGGATGCATTGCAGGGAAGGGGTTATATATTTAACCCCTTCCCGACAATTCATCCCACACTCGCCCGCAGCGCTTGCATTCAATGGAGCCGGCTGTATTGCCGGCTCCATTGAATGCAATGCGCTGGACAGCTCCAGCCCGTTTCTAATGAAACGCGGCTAGGAGCAGATTTTCCGGCGATTTTTCGGCGCCGGTCACGCGATTTGCGCATGCGCATCCGTCATGCGATGCGCAAATCGCGTGAAAAAACGCCCGTGTGACTAAGGCCTTAGTCTCAATAAGAGACCTATCAATAAGGCTGGTCTAATCTTCTGCATGTTTTTATCGGCAAATTTATGAGCACAACAAAGTTTATCTTTAATTATCATTAATTTAGCCACTAAAAACATGCAGGAGAGAAGAGATAAGGACTGAAAACCAAGCCATCAGTCCAGCCGCACTGATTGATGTCCTATTGAAACTTAGGGACTTTTACACAGGCTACTGTTAAGGTATAGTTGTCTTATGCAAACATGGGACTCAACAAGGTACTGAGCACAAATTCACTCAGTTGCTAATTGCTTTGTTTCAGCTCACTTCATCTAAATGACTAGGTAGCAAGTTCTCGCTCAGAGTAAACAGGCAGTCGATCATCTTTGAATGGAGGCAGATGGCCAGAAAGGATTTTAGGCATGCTCCAACTCCATTCACTGAACAATTATGGCTCCTGTGTGAAAGCACAAGGGTGACAATCGTTGGGATTACTTTCGGTGGTTGCTGCGCCTAACAATCATACCTTAGATTGCACTTTCCATATATACTAATAAGTAAAAACTGCAGACTACAAACATTCCAAATTTTTTAATTAAACCCCACTGTAAAAATGATTATCCTTGGATGGGGTTGCCCTTTTCAGGGAGGTTGCCCATATTTAAACCCTACGATTGATTAAAGTTTAGAGTATTATAGGATTAGAATATATACAGTAAGTATAAATTCTAGAAAAAAATGTAATCTTAACCCAATTTCAAAATATATGCGTACAGCGGAGCAAGAGAAAACTATTTTAATTATCATTGAACTGCAACAATGAAAGGGATATAGTTTGTGCCACATCGCTGCATGATGGAATATGAGTTGCACCATCATTTGCACATTAAAAATAGGATACAAAGTAACCACAACAGAAGAAACCCAAAACTGTTCCATTGTACTGTAACTTTTTACTATCCTTGGGTGGCTCATAAACAGTTGTAGCCTACAGAATATAAAGAGGTTTCCTGGTTTAGAAAACCCAATTATCCTTTTAAGCCAAATTAATTGGGAAGCGCAGGGGGGGGGGGGTTCAGGACCCTCATATTTTAGTTATCTTAGCTAGAATGGATGGGTGCTACAGAGAGCAATGGGGGAGGATGCGGCACATTTGTGCAATACACATAACTCACTGCTTTTAATAGTCACTGAGAGTCCCAGTAACAGGAAGCTATGTGATCAGCTTATTATGGAGGAACCTTTCAAAACAAAAATGACAAAAAGAACAATTTTTTGTTCAAAAATCTAAGATTTACCTACGGCAAATATGACATGTATTTACAAGAGGATCCGAGGTGGAAATTCGAGGTGAGCACTCAGTTTTATGCACGCATGTGCCTGAGGAGCTGCATGAAATTTACCCTTATTCAAAAGGGACTAATCGATGTGGAACTGATCCGCTGATTTTCCATGCAGAACCTACAAAAAGAATGGACATGCTCATTCCTGTAGATCATTCTTTTCAATGACACGAACAAAAAGATGTAGATTTTTTCACTGCATGTGAATGAGTTGGAAAATACCCCATTCAGTTTCATTGGATGGTAGCAATGTTAGTGGATTTGATGAGGATTTAGACATGAAATCCACATCTACATCAAGACATGAATGAGTGAATGAGCTCTAAGGGAGCTTGGATATAACCACACTGTAAGCCCCAAATGCTTTGTAAGACATATAAATAACAAATATGAGAAATCTTAACTTTGGAAGAGAAATAAGAATAATTCTTCTCATAAAGCCAATATAATTTAGGCAATGATACAGCCAAGTAATCTTCATGGGTTAAAAATCAACGCGCTAACAATCTGGCAACAATATTCCAATGTTATTAATGAAACAATGTCTTTATTATGTGGTTATAGATATTTCTCTATTAAGCTTCATTAATGTTCCTAAACTCGGAAAAGATCTTGCGCCATGAGAGAAATTAGCTAATTGCTTTCACAGGGACATACTTGAAATAACCACCATGAGTATTGTATATATACAAAGACACATGCTGAAACCATATATGATCTGTGTCTTATATCTATCTGCTCATACACTTAACCTGTAATGTTGTATTAGATGCGCTCTACTTACATTTTAGTGACTTTCCACTTTGGCTAATAGAGGACAATCCCCATGCAAGGGACCTCTCTCTACGACATCTGTATGCCAAGATAAGGCATACAAAAAGGGCATTGTGCGGTTGAGAAAATGCTATATGTGTATGGTGAGGAACAGTAAGGGTGTGTGCATAGGATCCAATGCAGATTTTTTCATGTTGATTCCGCCTCTAAAAGCTGCGGCAGAAATCCACAGCTGAGCTGTGGATTTGTGCTGCGGCTATGAAGGTCTGGGGCCATAAATCCACACGCAGATTTAGCTTATTTCAATGGGCACATGCGCTTGTGGAATTCTCAACGCAGATACAATGCAGAAACCGCACAGAATCTGCGTCAAGAAATGACATAACTTTCTTCCATATGTGGATTTCAAATCTGTGTATGGAAAATATCTGCACTCTACAGACTAGGGCGCAGATTCTCATTGAATTACATGAAATGTGGATTTACTGTTGAACTCGACATGAAACAGTTGCAGATTCCATGACACATTCCGCTGAAAAAATCTGCCGCGTGAACATAGCTTTAAGGCCGCTTTCACATGACCGTGTGCGTTTTTACGTTTGCCCATACGGGCTGTAAAATCACATGAATGAAGAATTACTGCAATTGAGTCCTGAACATTAGTCACGTATATTCTGCCGTAAAATCGCATGAATGAAGAATTGCCACTATTGAGTCTTTAGCCATGTATTTTCTGCCGTTCACATGGGTGGCTGCTGTGTATTGGCAAAAAAATACGCTGCAGCACGGAAATCCATCAAAAGGCAGAAATCCTCGGAATGACTGCTAATGATTAAACAGAGCCAGCTGTCTTCTTTTACCAGCGTTGTACGCCAAGTAATTCCCTCCCCCTTCCTGTTTTTTCCGCCTCCATAGAAGTCTATGGGAGCTTCTTGCGTATCTCGGCAAAAGATAGGGCAAGACCTATCTTTTGACATGGCATCTAAAATCAGCGACCGAAAACGGTCACCGTTGTGCTATTTTTTCGGACACAATTTTTTTTACTGGCCCAAAAATCGTTCATTTGAATGAATACACTGGTATCCAATGCTTCAGATGGTCGCGGTATTTGGGCGATTTTTTTGATGTTTGTGTGAATAAGGCCTAAAAGGACAGTCTTGCACGTTTTTTTCTGAGTGGAAATTTCTGAAAAAAGTCTAAAAAGGTTGATAGGCTTAGTAATTAAGTGTGAAATATTAGAATTTCACCATCCTTCATCCAATAATATAGGGTTGAATAACGATAATCATAAAACCAAACATAACCAATAACTATAGAAAAATGTAACAAAATTGCGCTGTCCGCTTGTATCATATTGAAAATAGTTGCCTGTAGGAAATTTGCTGCTGTAATTAAAAAATGGTTACTCAACTCCTCTTTGCCTCTTCATTGACAAGCCGCAATGTATGTCATGATATAATCTGTGTACATGCAGAATTATAAATTCTGGAGCCATAACGATAGGCTATTGAAACAGAAGGAAATGATAAAAAATGCAGAGCTTCAGCATTCAAAAATAGCCTAAGTGACCTCTTCCAATGCTCTGACCACTACTGTATGCAGGAAGCAGGAGGCAACCCCTGTGAAGAGTGAATTCTGGCAAAGTTCTCTCTTCACAGATGATGCACAGCTTAAGCTATAATGAGTTTTTGGGTTACAAATGCTGAACGCATTAATATTCCTTGATGATAATTATCACAGTATAAGCACCTTTCCCAATGTGAGTAGCATAAAGCAACTGAAGCAGCATTTTTACTACATTTGAAACAAGCTGGAAAATGGGATTTTCTCCTAGTCCCTAACCCAAGCTGCCCCCCTAAACAGAGATCAACATACATTAAGCCTTGCATATTAAATATAATTTGCAATATTCGTACACTTGCTAGCTGGGAGAAAAGCACTGTGCGTCTAGGATGGCATGGATTCATAAAAGTGAAGGTTATTACTGTACGTTTAATGGCTTAAAAGAAAATATATCAATAGTTTACTTTGCATTATTTTTGTAATTGAACAACTAATGAACTATGGAGGCAGTAATAAATGTACCCAGTATAAAAAAGGGAAAGGTCTGTGAGCCGTTACTCACAGCCAACGGAATACCTCTACCATTTGGTAAATTCACAATGATGTGCTATATAAATACGTATCATCTATAACTTCAAAAAATAATCATAGTGAGCAGGGCATAGATAGCTAAAGGCTCAGGGGCCCGGGTGCAAAAGTTTATCTTGGGGCCCCCCAACTTTTCTTAACCCCTTAACGCAGAGGTGTAACTTGAAGCTCCTGGGCCCCAATGCAAAATCCGTAACAGGGCCTGCAACTATAATGCCTTATTCATAGTACTGGGCTCCCTATATGGAGAAGAGAGGCCTTATGGGCCCCCTAAGGCTCCTGGGCTTAGGAGCAACCACATCCCCTATAGTTACGCCAGTGTTATCGAGTAGCAATTGCTTATAAAGGACTCAGTCAGTCCAGTCTCTGTATAGTATTCTTCTAATTAGGGTTAACAGTTAGAGACATCATCAATTAGTTTTCTTCTACTACTAAACTAGACAAACAATAAACCAACTTTGGAAATTGTCTTCATTAACAATATACTGTTTTAGGTCTACAGCTCCGGCACAAACCCGTGTGTCTCTATGGTTACAGACAGCAAACACTGTGCAGTCCGATCTTGCAGTCACATTCCCTTCCATCTCTCCTTTGGTTTTTGGTAACCTACTGAATATATGTTTGCAAGTCGGGAACTGATAAAAGGGAGTATGACCACATGATCTGACTATATGAACAGGGTTTATTTCCAGTTGTAGTCTGTAAACATAGAGACAAATAGGTCTACATAAGAGCTGAAGTCACAAAATGTTAGGGGATTTTAACCAAAACTATATTGAAGTTTGCCTAAAGGGGTTGTCCAGTTGTAAACTATGGATAGCCTATCCACAGTAAAGACCATCAATAGTAGATCAACAGGGGTCTGTGCCTGGGACACCTGCTGATCGGGTGTTCGATAGGAGAGGGCACTTGTGCACCGAGTTGATTTCTGCGGGAAGCAGATGGCTCCATTATCACTGCAGTGGCCAGGGTTGGTATTACAGGCCATTCAGTTCAGTGTGCTGATCAGGTGTTCAACAGGGCAGTGCGCTTGTGCACAGAATTGATTTTTGCAGAAAGCAGATAGCTCCGTTATCACTACAGTGGCCAGGGTTGGTATTACAGGCCATTCAGTTCAGTGGGAACTTTGCCTGTAATATCAAGAAATCAGCTCAGTGCACAAGTATACTGGCCTAGTGAACAGCTGATAGATGGGGGTCCTGGGCAGCAGACCCCTGCTGATCTACTAATAATGGCTTATACTATGGCTACTGCATCAATAGTTTACAACTCGACAACCGCTTTAAATCTTTTTTAAATTTTAGATACGCAATTTTAAAAAATGGTCACAACGGAGCATATACACTTCTACATAATTTCAACTGTTTCCTTTAAAGCTACAATACTTACAGTAATATATTGTATGTCATATTTACTACAGGTCTCAGACATAGGTAGTCATTATATACAGAGCTATACAGTTGTATATGGTTGAGGTAGTTTGTCCATAGTGTTACCCTAAAGAAAACATTTTTTTTAAGCCACGCACCCACACAGCATGCTACTGTAGTCCATAGAGGACTATTTCAGTTCCTCAGTCTACTACTTATGCTTGTGTATACCAGGAACTGTTTCAGTTATACCCAGAGCAATCAATTTCTTTCTATATTTCCCAGTATACTTCTCTAAAGTGTTATTACTTCTTTCAGAATGAAGAACAAGTAGGTCCTGCTGAGTGGTACTTTCCATCAAGCACTACTTTACATAAACTTTGGATGGCTAGAAAAACTCTTCTGGGAATGGTTACTCTTTCTCCATGGTGAATGATATTAGGCTACCCGATACTCAATGCAAATGATTAGAAGATTACTCTCATTTACCATTCTTGAAAATACTGGTGCCCGCCCCCCATTCTAATTTCCACACTTTTTGTATCTAATTGACTTTGATGTCATTTGAAAGTAAACTGGAATGATCATGCACTTGTTTTTCTTTAATTTGTTGACTTTCATTTCTGGAAATCCTAAAAAGCTCTTGGAGCTAATGAACTAATATATGCAAACAAGTAGTCCTTTTATAAATTATTTCGCCACAGAAACAGACAAACATTTCAATGGCTCTTCATTAGCAAACAAATCTACAAGTGATATTTTAATGCATGACTTTATTCCGGCTCTGTAGGGACTGTAGTGGAGTGTGATGTACAGTACTGAGAAAGGCATCATCAGCTACAATGTCCCAGGGCTCTCTCCATTGAGGACTACGCTGCCTCTGCTTAAAGAGTGTATTTAATTGACTGATAGACAGTAGACTCTTTGTTCACTGAAGACAGCAAAGTAATGGTTGCTTGAAAATCGCACCATCTACGGAGTCTCCTGAGACAAGTAACAGGGGGATGTGTCAGGAATAAATAAATAATCTAATTATTAAGCTACTTCCTGTCAAGTTAACTCCAATTTGTTGGCTTTTGAAAGCAACAAAACGAGGCATTTTTCCTCATTATGCTCTTCTTTTTATACTACTGGTAATCGCAGGCAGATTAAAGGGTGCTTGATTATGCTTTTTTTTTTTTTACTCTTTTTTTTTTTTTTATAACAAGGATCTGAAAAGCAGCCAACAGAGCTGGAAAAAAGCAGCTCGGGTTAGACAAAATTTCATGCTTGTCTCCCTTCCAGCTACCTAACAGCCCACACTGCTGCCCCATACAGTGATGCCAGCTGTACGGCAAATGCGTACCTCTCCAACTGAGGCCTACCAGGCCATAGGCTTCATCCTGAGAGCTGTAAGATACCTTGCAATCTTGGCAGGTGTCTACTGCTGTCATAGGCATAATTTTAAAGGTGACCTACGAAACCCCATCAGTGCACCAAATGCAACAATATGAACAGCTGAAGCTCGACACCCACTGTCCATATTGCCTTTAGTTCTCTGATTAGACTGCAGATAAAACACAATTTAACAAAAGATCTATGTTTTGAACATGTCGGAGGATTTTTTTTTAAGCTGTACATCAAAATGGTACATGCAGTAATAGTAAAATAAGAAAAAAAACAGTAATGAAAGAGAAATGGAGTTAATGCAATAGAATTACACATATTCACTTCATTACATATTGTATGGCCAACAGTGTTACGAACATATTCTGCTTCTATGTTCTTTACATGCAATCTACGTCGGATCGTTCCATGTTTGTTTGTCTTATTTTATTTTTTCTTCCAATATCAGATCTTCTGCCTTTCAAATGTTTTAGCATAATAATCCATGTTTGTGTTATACCCAGAGATCAAACTAATCAACTCGATTCAAAATCCAATGATGAGATGCAGTCCCATTGGACTTAAAGTCAGGTTCGTTAATGAAAACAGCCAGAATCTGGGGAATTGTGATATAAAAAAATGTAAAGTGTTACAGCTTTGTCACACTTCTCTAAACTCCAGGATGCAAAACTAATATATAGTGCTGAGGAACTGGGAAATTCTGATGTCATCAATACACTGGGTACCTGCCATCCCCAAAACACAAGATATCTATACATCTATGGACCCATGCTGTTTTCGTATGTGCAGGTGTACATCATGCATTACATTACACAGCTGACCAGCGAGCATTTTTATGCCCACCTAAACAACACAATCAGACGATAAATGAGTGTTTACTCATCTGTTGGCTGATCGTTCAACCTTTCACACTGCCTGATTGTCAGGAATGCTCATGTCAGATAATTGGCAGTGTAAAACGATCTAGTCAAATATCAAGGACATGATTCTATTTCAGTGTGAATTGTATCGTCAATATGGGTCTCCTTGAGATGCAAGAGGAGGAAGGTAAACGTCTTAAATAGAATGGCAATGAGATCATTCTACAATTAAATAGGCAACCCCTCTCCACACGCCCTACAATCTCTATTACAAATGGCAGAGAGATGCTGCTAAAAACAAAGTCCCCTTCTGGAGGACCACTGGGCTTACATAGATCCCTATCAATTTCAATAGGTGTTAGGTCCTTGTAAGAGCAACAATCAGATACTAAGCAACTCCCATAGTGCTAAAAGCTGGTTGCCGATGATCCTGGCAGTAGAATCCCCCTTGATCAGTTAGTGAGACATACCTAATTAAAAGCCCGTTATAGATATTTTGATGGTTCCTGCCTTCTAACTCTAATTGTGTTTTAAAGAGGACCTGTCACCATGACTGACATGTCTATTTTCGTAAATAATTGTATTCCCCATAATAGAGCATCTGGACCATATTTTCTTAGAATTCTACATTGTGCTGTTCCTATGGTATTCTTCCCAGAAATGTATGAATACATTTACAACTGGGTATTACCATTCTTGTCAAGAGGGTTGTCCCTACACTGATGCTGGTCAGTCAGTGCTGCCAGTGTTACAGGGTGTAGGACCAGGCCTCATTGACCAGGGGAACGGTAAAACCCAGTTGTCAATTAATTCACAAGTATTCAGGAGGGATAATAAAGGAATGACACAATGCAGAGGTCTAAGAAACATGCTCCACAATTGTTTCATGAGAAATGCAAGTATTTACTAAAATAGTCAGGCTAACTTCATTTGGGTGAGCAGAGCAAGAGCATTGTGGAGTTTCTCCCATTGCTTTCAATGGGGCCTGTGCCGGTCCCATTAAAATCAATGGACGCTGCAATGTGATAGCACACTGAAAGATAGAACATGCTGCGATGTGTTTCCTGCATAGTATCGCATCACGGTGCCATGCAGGAAAACATTTCTGCTGTGTATGAACCCATGCAAATGAATGGAGTTCATATTTGTGCGAGATTCAAACATTTGAGATCCCAAGCTCTCTCGACTTAAGGCTGCCTTCACACGGGCACTAAAATCGCATGAGATTTTAGATCATGGATGCATTATAAAAACTTAAACGGGTCATAGACAAGTTCAATAAGTGCTCTCAGGTTTCCTCTCAATGAAGAGCAACCGTGAATGTATGGCCTGCACTCCATTGGCAGCTGGGCAGAAAACACGTCTCATTGTCCAGGCTGTTTGGGACTTAGTGGTGAGATCACCAACAATGAGTCAAGACTTATCATTGAACACTATAGTGATAATACTCGATTTCAACGGCTTCACAAAGCTGGGTAACTTGTGATTATGCTGCTCAGAACTTAAAACTGAGGGTTATTTGAATTTCTAGAACATACGTCACTTTTATCTATTATTTTATTGTATTCCCACACTGGACATTTCTTTTAAGTGTTTTGGCTGTTGTACAATCCATGCAGCCATCTGCACAGTGTGACACTGTTCCACACAAAAGTTAACATTACAAATGACAAATAAGATATAAAAAAAAAAATATTCGGAATGTTGCACTGTTTGCTATTCTGCCCAGTTTTCCTGGACCAACTGTATAAAATAAATAAAATTATCTGTGTAAATCGATGAACATCTATGAAAAACAACACCCAGCAGAAAAGAGCGCTTGCTCCATTACCTACGTTAATATCATGACAGCTGAGAAGAGATGACCTGGCCCACTTCTCATCCCTCCTGTACAGATGGCTATTAAAGGGAAAGTATCCCTTTTGTATGGTCCATGCAGAAACCCTTTATGGGCTTTTACAGATAGAAGCCAGTATTGCTCACAAGAGGGCAAGCTCTCTGATAAAACGGAACAGCACAGATTTCAGTAGTTTGTGATCCAATACAGGATATAAAATCGGAGTTCTGTTATAGCACACAAAATTGCCAAAGCGCTTTTTAATATTTTTGGTTGCTCATTTCTAAAGCTGCGTATTTCCTACCAATTCAGTTGCATTAGATATATACAATATCCTGTACTACCTTGTCATGTTCATAGCTACACGGCCCCTAAATTCTAAGTTTTGAAGTAGAAGAAGGATAAATCATTTGTAAAACGTGAGCTATATATTTATGTATATATTTCCCTGCATTCAGTCAGCAGAGAAACAGCAGACCTGTATGGTGCAACCTGAATGGTTTGAGATAGATACATCTTTCTTACTGTGACCAATACTAGATGCACACAAATAAAATGCATAGAGAGAAGAGTATATACAAAAGGCCATAGTTAGTTACCTAGCAAGAAATATTCTGCAATTTTTTTTTACTGGCTGCTAAACATTCATAGCCGATTTATATGTAGTGTATACATGCAGAATACCGAGAGACTGCCTGGAATATTAGTTATCTTGGCTCTAATTAAAATTAGAATGCGATCCATACATGCATCATACTGATTTCTGGCACCAAGACTGTAAATGGTAACAGTATTGTCATAATAAATAGCTCAACTGTATATCTCACTATTCTATAATACTGAACATATGGCATCGAAAAGTATTGCTACTGCAGCTGATACATTGTATATGATGATGGAAAGTAACGCATAGCAGGGTTAATAATTATCTAAAGATCAACCAAATACATGATGATAGGTTCAGTGAAGTGTAAAATATTGCATCTCCTGCTTTAGGTTCAGTTCACATCTGCGTTAGAGCTTTAGTCATAATTCCGTTTCTCTGCTCTATCTTTGGAGCATAGAAACGAAATTAAAATGGAAAAAATAGATCTGTCTATTCCATCACTGATTTCCATGGGTTAAAAAAAAACAACAAAAAAACAAAAACAAATGGAAAACTTTTGTTTGCTTCAGTTCCGTTAAGTTTCATTTTTTAAACGCGACAATGGTGCACTATTTGATCCGTTAGAAAAACTGAAACTTAATGGAACCAAAGCAAATGGAAAACTTTGCTTTTGGCTTTTCTAAAAACCCCATTGAAATCAATGGGGGAAAAAAATGGATCCACTTTTTTCTGCTTTAATTCCGTTTCTCTGCTTCAAAAACGGAGCAGAGAAACAGAATTATAGCCGAAGCCCTAATGTAGATGGGAACTGAGTTTTACTTTTTGCAAAGTCTTAATTAGTTCACTTCCAAATTCTAAAATCTGCAATTCAAACATGGACTAAAGCTGAAAAAAATATGATTCATGTAACTACCTGCACATCAGTTCACGAGGCACACTTCTCTAAAGGCAGTGACAATCAGTCCTTAGTAGCAGCTCAGCCATGCGTGGCATCTTACTGCAGAGGTGTGTAAGAGAACATGGCAGTCACTGCGAAGTGGATCAAATATGGGGAGTGGTGGGGGGGGGGCATTGTTTAAAAGTGTAGTGCTCTTAGCTGTGACCTGAGAGCTGTTTCAATTGTTAAAGACCCGTGTACATCCAAATAACCAACATCTTATAGGATGCTGCTAATCTTTTTGTTATTGCATGGAGACAGTAATGAAAATGCCCAACATAGTATATATGAATGAGGTAAACGATTGCAAATTTGCATACGGCATATGTAGAGATCCAGAGATCTGAAACTCTTGACCTTGGCCTTTTATCCACACTTGGAATATGATCTCCTAATTCAGTACTAGAATCTAGTTAGTTTATAGCTTGTATACATGTTATTTCATATCAATACATTATCTCAAATTCAATTTTCATTTGCTTTAAACTATTTAACAATTCCACATTTCTTCATAATGATGCATGGATGGCTCGGACAGATACAGGGGTGTCTCGAGTAAACTGGTAAGACGGTTTATAAAATTTTGTGCTGAGGTTTAAACAAAATATTGCATGGTAAAAAAAAAGAAAATATCACATTAGAGAAACAGCCTGTAAAAGCATTAAGATGTATGGAAAAGTAATCAACACATTTGCAAGCAATATCTTAGAGTATCCCACTATATAATAGATAGCAATGGGACCCAACAGTACTACTATCTACCTTAATTTCAGAGACCCAAAATTTATTAAAGTACATAAAGACTCAAAAAATGTTATAAACAACATCTTGGAGAGTATCAGCCTATATGATATACTGTATATCACATGGAACCCAACAGTTACATCCATCTACATCTCGTATCTATCAATTACACTGCTATCAGTCATAGCTAGTGAAAACAGTGGCATTATTTTTTTTTTCTTTAATTTTACATTAATAGTACAAAATGTATTATACAGTGTTACTATCCGTGCAAACAACAAAATACAAACAGTCTTTACTGTAGCTGACATGATTTTAATTGCCTGGTAGCAGCAGTGAACTATCAACAATTTAACAATTTGGCTTTTTATCATCTTATTTGTCAGACAGATGAGCCCACAATAGCAAATGTGCTCCTCTGTTGTGCACAGTGAGTGGTTTGCAATGTGCCCGCTACGTTTCATGAGACAGTTGTTTGGAGCGATCTGGAACACACATGTATCTTATGGGATTTATGCTCTAATCATAATGCCAGCCCCCACAGAGAAAGATTCCTTCATGACTAAAATAGATAATTAGAGGATGGCAATTATTGGTCAAAAGTTATTAGACTGAAAACAAATATGGCTTGACGATGTCGGGCTTATCTCTTTGCTAAATGACTGAAAACGCTTTTAGAGTTTAGATGTTAGATACAATATAGATTGCTAATGCTCACATTCTACCATATAAATATAAAATAGTTTTAATTATGATACAACAATAAAAGAGAAGGAAAAATCAGTCGCACAAAAAAGACCAATGAAATATAGAAAAATATAAACTAAGGGCCATTTTTGTTAGACAGGCTTAATTCACCTTCACCACAACTTCTGATGTCATAGAACCCACTTTTTCCTGAGAATATAGAATTTTTAACAAAAAATGCTCATTAGATTTGTGGATTTGTGGGTTTTGACTATTAGCCGCTATTATAAAATCCCTTAGTACATCTTAGAGCTATAGGGCAGCATTCCATTCCCTTTCAGACTTTGTCTGTATCTGAAAGGGAAACTGCTTAGGAACACCACTGCTGTCTGGTACATTTTGTTGTGTAGCGCCTCAGATTCGGACACAGTTCTGAATGCAACATGAGGGCAAAGCTTGCTGCATCTTCATTCAAGAATCGCATCGGCAACCAGAAACAACTTTGGATTGTGCTGTAGCTGCAGTGACCTTGCAAGTCATCAATGTAGTCAAAACAATACTGCTTTCCTAATAACTGAGGTGAGGACTAATACATATATAACATAGTAACAGTACGGAAGACTGGATAAAATACACATGTTCATCCAGTTCAGTCTATTACCCCACAATGTTGATCTAGAAGAGAAAAACCTCATGAGGTAGAAGCCAATTTTCTTCATTTTGGGTGAAACAAAATTCTGACTCCAATTCGGCAATCGGAATAATCCATGGATCAACAACTCTTCTAAATTAGTCACTGTAACATGTAATAATGTTGCACTCAAGAAAAGTACCCAGGCGCATAATGAACTCTTTTACTGAGTTTGCCATCACCACGTCCTCAGGCACAGAGTTCCATAGTCTCAGTGATCGTATAGTAAAGAACCCCCTTCTATGTTGATGTAGAAATCTAGACGTAGAGGGTGGATTTAAACAGATCCTGGGAGAAATCTCTGTATTGTCAAATTATATATTTACACATAGCTATTAGATTGTCCCTTATCTGTCATTTTTCTAAACTATATAACCCCAACTCCATTTATTAATTCAGTTGTAAATAGTAAAAACAATGTTCTCATCCTGTTCCCTTGCCTTGGTTGCTCCAGTGAAGTTTACAGTCAACTAAAATCACCAAGTCCTTTTTCTATGTCAGTTTTGCCCACGGGTTTTCCATATGCCTATGTGTATAACCCCATTTGCCACATTTCTGCCCAATCCCACAATTTATCCACATCCATTTACAAACGTATTCTGTCCTCTCGTAATTACTTTGCATAATTTTGTATCATCTGCAAGAATTGCTATTTTACTGTGCAGTCCTTTTACCAGGTCATTAATATATTAGAAAGAATAGGACCCAGTACCAACCCCTGTGGTACCCCACTAGTAACGGTGACCTAATCAGTGTATGTACCATTAGTGAACACCCTTTGCTTTCTATCACTGACCAGTTACTTGCCCACTTACACTCATTCTAGTACTGACCAAGCACTCTCATTTTATATACCAACCTTTTATGCAGCACCGCATCAAATGTTTAGAACTTACCTCCTTTGTAGAAACTGATCAGACTGGTGTGACAGCAGCAACCCCTCATAAACCCATGCGGATACGGAGTTACAAAGTTATTTTCATTGAAAGAATACCAGGAAAGCATACCGCTAAACATTTTACCCGCAGTAGAAGTTAAACTTACCGGCCTACAGTTTCCAGATTTGCTTTTTGATCTATTTTTGAATATCGGCACCACATTTGTTATGTGGTAATCCAGTGGAACAGGCCCTGTCACTATAGCGTCCTTAAATATAAGAAACAATAGTCTATCACATTACTTCATTCTCTTAAAACTCAGGGGTGTATGCCATCGGGACCCTATGATTTGTCTATTTCAATCTTTTTAAGGCGGTGCCGGACTTCCTCTGGGGTTAGACTGGCGAGATTTAATGGAGAATTTACTTTTTCACTCTGCATTTCACCTGAATACAGTGGTGAAAAAGCTGTTTAACACATTTGTTTTCTCCTTATCACATAGTACAATTCTTCCCTCATTACTTTTTAAAGGGCCAACACTTTACATTTTAATCTTTTTACTATTTATATAGCTGAACGGTTTAGAGTTAGTTTTACTCTTTTTAGCAATAAGTCTAACTCTACCTTTGCTGCTTTTTTTTCCTTTTTAAATCAGTTATTTTTTTCCTGTTATACTGTATATGTAATCTATAATATTGTATTCTGTGGAACTTAAAGGACCAAACTAAACTACAAAAATTTAGCGTCAAACAAAAAAGTGCTTAATATTGCTTTATGAAGACAGAATACTGTACTCTGGATTTTCATCCATAGTAGAGAATAAAGCATTATGAATAGAGGTTGGAGGGTGAATTCATTGTTCAACCAAAAACGATTTAGCATTATTTATGTTTTTCGGATATTTTCTATTTAGGACTTATACTCACGATAAGTCATAAACAGTTGATTGGCAGGAGTCTACTGCTCAGGATCCCCACAGATCAATGCAGCCGAGCAGGTTGTCTACATTAGGGTTGGAGCTACAAGTGTAATAAACTTTGCTTCCATCAATAGTAAATTCCTCAAAAAACCCTTTAAGGCTTTTAAATTGTAGCTCTACTATGGGCTCTAGTTTGGCTGAATGATTAACTTAAGAATGACCCACTTTAACTTGGCAACATAGTTTAAATGGCCTATCACGTACACTTTCTGCCCCACATCACCTGTACTACCCCTAGCCCG
This sequence comes from Eleutherodactylus coqui, assembly GCF_035609145.1. Classification (NCBI taxonomy): domain Eukaryota; kingdom Metazoa; phylum Chordata; class Amphibia; order Anura; family Eleutherodactylidae; genus Eleutherodactylus; species Eleutherodactylus coqui. The sequence goes on along the minus strand of NC_089845.1, from coordinate 88,554,232 downwards.
TTTGTGTCCCAAAATACTGTATATCACATGTTATCGTCGCATTGCTGTGTTCCTCCTTGCTCCACCGCCTGCCCCTGTACCTTTTGTATCACCCCCACCTCCTTTGTCTCCAAATCATTGAATACCACATGTAACTTTTAATTTCTGTAATTTTCATATTGTTTGTGTTCCCCATGTACCTTGAAAGTGCTGCGGGAGAAGTTGGCGCTATACAAAAAAAGATTATTTTTTTATTATTAAATGGCTTATCCAGCTGTAAAAAAATTGCTATCATTTATATAAAAAAAACAATCATCATTCACTTTTGTCTCCATCGGCAATCCAACACTGACGCTCTGGAGGTCTGGAGCATTTTGTACTGCTGATGACTGCTGCAGCCAGTCAGCAACCACGGCGGTCATATTCCGTACTCCTGGCATCATTAGTCCCATCACAGAGTGGTGATGCCAGTAGTACATCTCATGACCGCTGCAGCCACTGATTGCCTGCAGTGGTCACAATGTAATCACTTGTAAACAAAGATTGGGGAAGACCACTGATACCTCAGCGCTGGATCACCAGAGAAACTAAGAGATGAGCACTTTTTGTGTTTTATAAAAATGGCAGCTTATTTTATTTAATTTTTAAGTCAGATAACGCCTTTAGTTGTTTATAATAGGATAGGAATTCAGTGGAACAAATCCAAGTCATATAACCACTTGTAGAACAGGACTATGCTATAATGTCTAAATATTGTAACTCAATGTGATAAGAAACATAATGCATATAAAAAAAACACGTAATAAAAAAGTCACTCACAAGAGGTTCATTCTTGAATACCTTTAAAACATTGGCAATATTTAGTATACACTAATGCAAAAAATGACTATATCAGCTCTTCAATACTACCACTACATGTCATGTATTTTACACCAAGAGGATTATAGCGATACTCTTCTGCTCTTCATTAACCAAGAGTGTTTGTTTTGGGAAATAAACATGAAAAACCAAGACATAAGAGAACCTTCCATGTACAAAGAAAGGAGAATTAGTTATTCCATTCTTCATTCTTTGATCTATTATCAAACAACGAGGTAGTAGACTTAAAATTGTGTATTTATTTGAAAAAAATACATTAAATGGTTAATTAGTGCTGTCTTTAATAAAGTGCCTAAAACCTTAGGAGTTCACAAAATGATAAAACATACTTGTTAGCTTATTAGCAAGAAACCACTTCATTGAATTAGTAAAAAACACCCAGCAATTACTATCCCCAAGCAAGCCTTGAGCGGAGTTTCTGCCGTGTTGTAAGCAAGTCATTATAAGGAGATGGGATTTGTAAATTAAAGCTTTGCTATGCATGTCTTACAGAAAAAGTTTTGATTAAAAATAGTCTTTTTAAGGGCAGGCATAAATGGGACATAAATGTTGCAAAGTTTGTCAGCAGAATTGTGCATGGAAAATCCACGATGATAGTAGCAGCATAGTGGATGCGATATTACTAAGTATTTTTGTCAACTCATTTCATCTGGGGAATCCGTCAAAAATGCCCAAAAGGTTGTACAAGATTAACACTATGTAAAATAAAGGGAAAAAATGAATACTCATTTTCTCTAGCAGCTCCCTATTCAGCACCGGAGCCCTCAATGCCCACTGTTCGGAATCTGGAAGAATGACGTCCATTGTCCATATGACCACTCTGCCAATCAAAGACTTCAACGGTGATTCCTTCATGACTAGTAATTGACTAAATAGTTGCATGCACAATGAATGGCATGTGATTGCCCGCTGGCTTTTCTGCGTTCTGAATGGTGGGCACTGGTGTTCCAATGCTGGATGGAGAAGCTGCTGGAGTAGGCGAGTGTCAATTTTTTTTATTTTACACAGTTTTTAGCCTGTGTGTTTTTTTTTTTACATGTCGCTGTTTTGCTGCAAATTTTGTAACAGATTTTGGTGCAAATCTGTAGCAGATTTCACACCTTCAATTTATATTTAATTTCAAGATTGAAATATGCTGCAGATCCACAACAAAGTCCACAACAAAATCCAAAGCAAATCAGCGACATGCCAACGACCCTTCATCTCACCTACATGCTGCGAAAAAAAGCTGCAGCATTAATTGACCTGTGGAGCAGATTTCAAATGCACTGATCATCAATGTATCCTTTATGATGATTTTTCACACATTTTGCCGCTTCAGGTGAAGAGGTGAAATCTAGAGGGAAACTGGAACAAAATCAGTATTTAAAGCTGCTGAAAATACATACAGGCTAAGGACCACTTCACATATAGGTTTAATCTAGCAGTTTTTCTCGATTTAAAAAGCCACACTTAGAGCATGAAGAATATGCCAGAGAACGAAAACACATAAAGAAAAACACAACAGAAAAAAAGCATTGTTTATAGCATGTTTAATCCTTCTCTATCAGCCAACATCTGGCCGCTATGTTTTTTTGCATATGAGAATGCAGGAAAAAAACCACTAGGTAAAAATGCCACCAAAACCACAATGCATGAAACCACCCTAGATTTTCACCTCTAGTTCCATAAAAAGGACTCAACAATTCATATAAACTTAGCATGACATTTTTCAGAATATCAATACTAGCATAGCTTCCCATAGTCCCATCTTTCTATCAACAACACTACTTATTTATTAACAGGGTTTTCCAGGCAAAATAGTTATTGATGACCTACTCTCAAGATAGGGCATTAGTGGATGATCGGTGGGAGTCCGCTGCTTGGGACTCCAGCTAATCAACTGAGTGGGTGTCTGCCCTCAACCCCTCTACCCACAGGGATTAGAGTGGAAGCTGCTGCTCTGACGTGTGTAGTGGCCGATGCTTGTAACTGAAGGTGCAGCTCTCTATGAAATCAATGGGAGTTGCGTCAGCAGCTACAAGTGCCAGTCACCAAACTGAGGTTGGAGCGTCAGCTTCTACTCCAACCCATGTGTAACAGCGATGACAGCAGGCACCTATTCAGCTGATCGGCTGAGATGTTGAGTGGCAGACGATCAACTCTTGATGACCTACCCTAAAGATAAGTCATCAATGGTATTTTGGCTGAAAAAACCTTTAAACCCAAATGTGTCTTTTTGGGTCATAATCTGGACATTGCTAAATTACCAATAAGTAGGTTACCTATGATTCCACACCTCCTAGGTAATAAAGTCTCTTTTATCCAAAAATCAATAAAATGGGGCAGAAATTCTGGATTAACTGGATGGACGGGTTTCCACAGTCTTACAAACTATGTTGCTATGTATGCTTAGGATACGCGACCCACTTTTCCATTATTCTACCACCTACATATCTTCCAGTGACACTTTTGAAGTTTGTGTTAAAAGTTGTGTAACTAGCGCTACACTTTTACTAATCATAGGCATCCTATATATGCCTTTACGTAGATCGCCACTGTCTCATGATATCGTTTTTTCTTCTCATGTCAACAGTTATACAAGTGCTGCCTATGTTTCTAGCCATGTAGATCCAATACTTATCGCATATACCTCAACTCAATTTTGTTTTCTGTCCGTCAATGTTTAAACTAAGATGATAGAGTTATATGTACAGACAAAGGCAAAAAAAAAAAAAAATGGTAGAAACCTCCAGTGTCGTGGTGTGTGATCACGATCGTGGGCTGTTTAGTGCAATGCAAGCAGTAAATTAATTTCACTTCATAAATTTGGCATGAATGGCCAACTATTCAAATTACTCCCTGGCAATATGACTTTTCTAAATGTCACCACTGAATATCATAAGGGAACCTACATCTCATCTCCTTCAAGTTGCCTTCAGGGACAGCACAAAATAGATAAAAGAAGTACTTGTAATATATTATGTTTCAGCATTTTTAAAACATATTTGGCCAACCTTTGATGAATTAAGAGAAAAAAGTTCAATGGACTATGAATTCAGAATGTAATTTCATTTGTGATAAAGAAATACACGATGTTTCGATTTAAGAAACATTCTTTGTGCCAGAAAAATGATTTCATCATGTTTCATCTTATTAAATAATGATGATCTATATATCCAGCAACCTACTACTTCTTGGAAATAACATATCTAACATTTAGGAATAATAATTTTAAAAGGTTTTATTTAGCAACGCCTTAGAGAAAAGACAAAAAAAAACCAGACAACGAATTTCCAATTGTTGTGAATATCACTGGTAGCGGACAAGTGATCAGCCTACCATATAAACAGGTTTCTGTATTCTGACCAGCTGCTGCCAACATTGCTCTAGTCTACATCATATTATATTACAACATATCCAACCCTTAACCCTTTCCAATCCACTGTCTGACGTCTGAAGACATTATGATTTAAGGCTGTACAGCTCTGATGTTGGAAGACGTCTGTCGGGGTTCTCTTACTGTATATTGCCAGCCTCTCTGCTGTTGGAGCCTATCCAACGTATCACCTCATGCAGTACTGGCTTTAGCCAGCATATAACCCCATTGTATAAAGGCAGAAAAAGAGTAAGCCCCCTAGGGATACAAACCAGGATACAAATTGGATTGGAAAGGGTTAAGAAAGAATAGCCATATGCTTGTAAAAAAAAAAATCACTGGGGTGCCCTTGGCTCCCATTTGCGACCATCTACGTTGCACATTGAAGCTCTGTCTAATTTCATTCTTTACACTGATAAACAGGATATCTAGAAGAAAAATATTACTAGTGCCCACCCTCTGGTTTCTGGAGGATTGTACCTTTTATGTAGATGTGTGTTCATAGTGGCCATCTTTACAACTACACTAAATATACTGTATACAAAAGAGCAAAGTTCTGCTGGAATAACTGCATGTAAAAGTTTGGAGGCAGGATAAACACGGTAAGGAGTAAAAATCAGTTGACTTGAATGATTTATCATTTAAAAATTATTACTGCCCCAGAAGATTACAAGATCCCATTAGTTTGTGCCACACAGAAACAAATACAAATCATTTTGCTGTTAACTTTACACTTCATTTCCTCATTCATTGACTTTATTTTCCAACTTATTAAACTGATTGAAATGCTTTATTTTCCTTAAAGTCATTCTAACTTCTCTTCCAAGTGCGGACACCTAAATATATGCTGCTTATACATACACAATGTAGTTCAATGTTCTTATTAGCAAAATGGCTACAAATGGACATAGAGTTTTATAAATTCCTTGGTCTAAAATAGACACATTTTACATCATTTTATAATACATTATCATTAGAGATGAGCGAGTATACTCGCTAAAGGCAATTGCTCGAGCGAGCATTGCCTTTAGCGAGTATCTCCCCGCTCGGGACGGAAGGTTCGGGTGCCGGCGCGGGGGAGCGGTGAGTAGTGGCAGTCAGCAGGAGGGAGAGAGAGGGAGAGAGAGATCTCCCATCCGTTCTGCCCCGCTCTCCCCCGCAGCTCCCTGCCCGCCGCCGGCACCCGAACCTTCCGTCTCAAGCGGGGGAGATACTCGCTAAAGGCAATGCTCGCTCGAGCAATTGCCTTTAGCGAGTATACTCGCTCATCTCTAATTATCATTATACATGTACACACATATATATATATATATGTGTGTATGTTGTCTTTTCAACAACAACAACACGTTCCGCCACTCATGAAGAAACCTGAAATACTGTATATGCTTTTACAGACACAGAATGTCATTACAAGCATCATTAAAGGGGTTCTCTAGGGTTACAATATTATAAACCTATCCTTAGGAAAGGCTTTGAATATCAGATCTGTTTGTGTGTATGAATACCATGTCCTCTTCATGGTTTTTACCAGGCGTAATTCCATACATTTGGTAGTGGTTGCGCCTGATTCACTTGGATGGAACTGGACTGCAGTGAGGTAAAATATCAGACACAGTTACTCCCAAAATGTGTGGAACTATGTCTAGTGAACAATGAAGTGAAGTGCTGTGCCCCTTCAGTGAGAGGATCACTAAGAGTGCAAATAGTCGGCCGGATACTCATCTGATATTGATGGGCAATCTTTGGGATAAGCCAATATTACTCCAGTTTCCTGACAGCAGCTTTAAGGGTGAGTTCGCACGTTGTGGAGAATTGTTGCAAATCCGCAAGTTTAAGTTACAGTACAGTTACTACAGTCACAGTAGAAAATCCACGGCTTTTTTTTTGTTTTGTTTTTTTTTTACTCTACATGTGAACGAGATTTGCGGTAATCCCATTCACTTTGATAATAAACTTTTCCACTGCGGAATATTCGTAACGTTTCCGCAACGTGTGAGCTTGGACACTGAAGAGTAGTGCCAAAACCAAAGTTTTCCAGTCGGGGCTCTTCATAAGACAGAAACAGCATTGTCACTTTTACAATAAGCAAGGAATAACTGCTGGGGTTCCACAAGAGCGGGAAAAATACTCTCACGCTAAAGACGCTTGGTTACTGCCCTTAAATCCCAGAGCTACCATTATCTCTCCAAATGTCTATTAAACCATTGTGCCAACCTCTATCTGCTACACAACTACCTTCATTTACTGTTTCTAACAAACCTGGTGTTTGGATATCTAAGATGTATAATATGTTGGTGCAGAAGGGAAATCAAAAATAAAATATGGTCTTCTACTATCGCTTTGCCTAAAAATCAAATCAGTATAAAAGTACAGTACCTGATGTACCAACCAAATGTAGAAAGGGATTCCAAGACTCGGGAGTCTTTTAAACTGCTCCAGAGTGTTGAGGCTCGAAGACAAAGCCCTTAATGGTGAATCTACTTTCCGAACATGGGACTACTAAGACTATGTTACTTGGAAGGTTATTTAGTACTAAAGATGGTTGCTTTTGGCTTCAGCTACACAGACAAATTTTAGCTTTTAGTTTTCCACATATATTTTCTACTGCTCAACTGGGATTGTGCTTGCAATTACGGATGTTGGCTTTCTGTTCCAACTGCAAATGCATAGCTTAGAGTTTATCCTCCCACCTGCAAACACGTTTCCTTTTGTGAACATTTATAATGAATGCAAAGTTTCAATATTTCTAGAATTAAGCGACAATACATCGACTCTAACAACATTTTGTAATTCTTGTTCATGCTGTATATTTTGTGGTTTATGAGAAAATATAAAATTATATTTCTGATTAAAATAGCTTCACGAGGCAGACCCAGACCTTGGGTACCTCCTTACGTCATCTTAGGCACCTTTAAAAGAGGACCTGTCAGGTATGTATAGTAAATAACTGTGTTCCCCATTAAATATCGATAACAATTCTGGAGCATTTCGTCTTATAACTCTGCATTATGCTGTTCCTCTGGCACTTCTTTTACAAATTTATGAATAAATTGACAACTGGCGTAGCTGGTTACCAAATAAAACAACTTTCAACTTGGATGCATAAGGAGAGCAACTACAAGCCAATACCATTGACCAGAAGGAGGAAGACCCTTCCGTCTTAAGACATTTGTACTCCAATTGACAGTATAATGAAATAAGCCAGGAAAGACTCAAGATAGAAAATTTTGATAAAAGTTTCCATTTTTCGTAAGCCATGGAATAAACAAAGCTGCACTTACCTATCATGTGGTTTGCAACATGGACCTGGATATCCCATTCATTGTAGAACACCATCTGGCACTTGATGCATTGATAGGTTTTTTTCTACAATATTACACAAAAGATCACATTATTGTATGTCATTGGAGAAATTTGAAAAAAAAAAAAGAATTATGTAGATATTTAGTTATCAATTAACCAAGATGCAGATATGTACTTTTTCGCTCCATGTTTTACCTCTCTAAGAACATATGAATATTATCATGTAAGTACAAACCATCCAAAGAAAACTGGACTTGTCCTTTTGTACTATTCCAGGTCTTTTTTTCATGAAGAAATCGCATTTTCACTTCACAGAAAGTCAGATTCCAAAAAATAAGTATTTTAGACTATAAAAGGAGGAAAACCTTCCCTATGGAAAGTCTTAGGAATGTATTCCTCTTAATCTAGGCTGGGATCCTCTTCCATTTTTAGCACAAAGACAGAAGGGAACATTAATCTATAATATGAGTGTGAGCATTTTAGGAGGACAGGTCATCGATTAGAATCAGCGAGGCTATCTGCATATATAGCTCTGTCCCCATATATAGCTCTATCCCCATTTTTTTATACTTGCTCTTCTTTACCCAGATGGGCTCTTCGTTGGAGTGGTTTACCAATGTATCAATTGGGTGATCCCCTATTCACTCTTAGGCCTTAGTCAGACGGGCGTTTTTTTGCGCGATTTGCGCATGCGTCCGTCGATTTTTTAAAACCATTGCTTTGCAATGGTATCGGACACATGAGCGCTTTTTATGTGCTCGTCCGATAAATTATAGAACAGAAATCGCAGATCGCACCTATCTGCGATCTGCGATTCCTGTTCTCTTCTCTATATGCGCTCAATGGGGCCGGCGGCAGCAGCGCCGACCCCATTGAGAACATATAGAAGACAAATCATTCTTCTCTGCCACAGCTGTAACAGCTGTGGCAGAGAAGAACGATGTTTGCCCATTGAATTCAATGGAGCCGGCAATACAGCTGGCTCCATTGAAAGCAATGGGCTGCCGGACAGCGCTGGATGAATTGTCGGGAAGGGCTTAAATATATAAGCCCTTCCCTGCAATTCATCCAGAAAAGTGTTAAAATAAAAAATATATATATACTTACCTTGTCCCGGCAGACAGAGTTCAGCCCATGAATGGGTGTGAGTGAGTCCTGCCTCTGATTGGCTCAGGCTGAGCCAATCAGGGGGCAGGTCTGACTCACACCCCCTTCACACCCACTGCAGGCCGGCCGCGCTGAACCCCGGCTGCCGGGACAAGGTGAGTATATATATTTTTTTTATTTTAAACACATTTCTGGATGAATTGCAGGGAAGGGCTTATATATTTAAGCCCTTCCCGACAATTCATCCCACACTCGCCCGCAGCGCATTGCTTTCAATGGAGGTGGCTGTATTGCCGGCTCCATTGAATGCAATGCGCTGGACAGCTCCAGCCCGTTTCTAATGAAACGCGGCTAGGAGCAGATTTTTGGGCGATTTTCGGGCACCGGTCACGCGATTTGCGGATGCGCATCAGTCATGCGATCCGCAAATCGCGCGAAAAAACACCCATCTGACTAAGGCCTTATTGGGAATTCAGAGCCAGACCTAAAAAGAACCCAACAAGAGACAGGAAGGGGAGTGTGAAAAAAATGGTGACATAGTCAGCATGACTGCTGCTGTTGAGCCATGCACCCAGCCCCATTGGTTTTATCCCGTCATAGGTTGCCTTTTAAAGGACAATGGTGTTAACCAAAACTGAAACATTTTATTCCACAATTATACATTAATGAGCAAAGCCCTGTTTCTGGGATGTAAAGGCAGTTGATTTTTAATTGCTTTGGTCAGCATTGATGTGGATTTAATAAGCGATCTGTTTTGACAATTTATGAACCATGATAGATATATATAAATTATTTATTTGAATTAAGATTTCATAATTCTATAAATTTTATGCAAATATTGGTGAACTCGGGCAATAATTATGCTAAAATTTGATCTAAACTCTATTCCAATCATGTAGGTTTGCCTTGCTTTTGCTGGGGTCTGGACCAGTGAGAGGCTGGCAGAGTTTGGGGTTGGCTCACTTACCGATACAATTTTGTTTTGTTTTTAAAAAGCTACACTTTAAAGCGGTATTCCGAGAACTGATACTTATCACCTAACTACAAGAGAGGTGATAAATGTCAGATCACTTGGGGTCTCACCACTTGCAGGGAGTGCAGTGAAGAGGAGATGGAGACACAGGACCCCTGTTCATATGATTGACATGAGTCCAATCGAAGGTACCTCTAGTGATGAAACATTTATCACATACAGAACAGGTGATAAATAGTGATTCTATGAATAACCCCTTTAATATTCAAGTGTAAATATTTTATAACCAGAGGATTGTACAGGTATAACGTGTGATTTGCATGTCACATTAATTGTTGTTGTGAAGGGGGTGCAGCAACCAGAGTTAAATTTAATATGTAAGGGGGAAGCGCTAAACTGATTTTTTGTCCCAGGTTCATTAAAACCTAGCTCTTGGTAGCAAAAGTCATTAAATATCTGCAACCTAAAAAATTTCTGTTTTCATTGTGTATCCCGCCTTGTCATTCATGTTGGGCTCTATTCACATAGCATTAAAGCTCTACTTTGAGCTTTTCCTCCTGCAGTTCCATTTGAATACCTTCAAGAGTATTCAAATGGAACCAGTGGCTTTAACGAGGCAAATGGAGACCAAAATGCAAATTTTGGTCTTCATCTGGCCTGATTCCAGCTTGTTTTCATTTTATTTGCAGGACAAAATAACATTGTCAACTGTTTGGGTATTCAAATGGAACCCCGAGATGGAAAGCTCAACATAGAACCAAATGCCATGTGAATGAAGCCATAGACAAGTTGATGTCGTTATGGAGTCAAATCTGCACGCTGCCAAGCAGGTTGGCACAAAATGTAGCCACAAACCTAAACTACAGGAACCACACCTTGTCCAGTATAAGACGTCAGACACATTTAATATTTTTTTTAAGTCAAGATTAAGTCAATGTTGATACACGTGGGCCTTGGTGTTCTGAGTGGCTGAAATGTTAACAATGTTTTAAGGCAGCTTTCAGACTTTGATTTTCAATCTTACTATAAAATAATATTTGAAACATTTAGCCAAGACGATACATTATCTGGAGCTACTTTTCTTTATTTCACTCTTTTCTGGAATACATTGTATAAAATATACAAATATTAAAGCTTCTAGAGAAGCTCTCAGAGGTTAAGATTCAGCCGACTGGCAATTCTAGCCATGAGGACTCGAAATGTTTGTTCAGCCTTGAAATTGCCTTCACATGACAAATCGATAGTTTTATGAATCAATCACATTTTTAATCATTATTAAGAACTTAAATATGTTTGGCTTAACTGTGCATAATTTAGAGTTCGAGTCACTTTTAGTTCTCCATGTTTGCTAAAAACTACATTGCAAGAAGCATGGCAGCATAAAAGGTGCAAACAGCTTTTTAAGAAAAGAAAGCTTTTATTGCTCCATAAATAGACGAAAAGGCAACGTTTCGACCGTTTAGGTCTTTATCAAGCCGCTATCTGTGGAACACAGAGCAGTGGATCCATGCTCCGGATGCTTGAACATCCGGAACATGATTAATAATAATAAACTTTATTTGTATAGCGCCAACATATTCCGCAGCGCTTACATAGACAGGGGATACAGAAAGACAAAAGTACAAACATTACAGAACCACGGTTACAAAGTAATCAATTGATGGAAACAATAGGGGTGCGGGTCCTGCTCCAACGAGCTTACATACTACAAGTAATGGGGTGATACAGAAGGTAAAGGGGCAGGAGATGTGCGCTGTATGGCGAGGTGGAGAGTGAGGGGTGATATACACATAGACATTGGTCAGACATTTAGCCGTGTGACGGCAGAAACAGTATGACTGCAGGCGCGGTTTATGATGGCTAGCAGGGATTGCAGTCAGTAGGACAGGGAGCATGTTATCAGGTGGCGTACAGAGGAGTTTGTTTAGGGAATTCAGTATGCCTCCCTGAAGAGGTGTGTTTTTAGAGCACGCCTGAAGTTCTGCGAGTCCTGGATTGCTCGGGTAGCCTTTGGTAGTGCATTCCAGAGGACCGGTGCTGCTCTGGAGAAGTCTTGGAAGCGGGAATGAGAAGTTCCAATTAAAGGGGCGCTCAATCTGGTTTCGTTAGCAGAGCGGAGAGCCCGGGCTGGTTGATGGATTGAGATGAGGGAGGCGATATAGGGGGGCACTGCACTGTGGAGGGCTTTGTGGATGAAGGTGGCGAGTTTAAATAGAATTCTGTATTTAACGGGCAGCCAGTGCAGTGACCGGCACAGGGCAGAGGCGTCAGAGTAGCGGCTGGACAGGAAGATGAGCCTGGCTGCCGCATTCAGGATGGATTGGAGAGGGTAGAGTCTGGTGCAGGAAAGGCCGATCAGCAACGAGTTGCAATAATCGAGTCGGGAGTGGATGAGGGCAACAGTAAGCGTTTTTAGTGTGTCCACAGTGAGAAAAGAGCGGATTCTTGCGATGTTCTTGAGGTGCAGCTGACATGTTCGGGCCAGAGATTGGATGTAGGGGGTAAAAGAGAGATCAGAATCAAATATAACTCCAAGGCAGCGGGCATGTTGTCTAGGAGTTATGGTGGTGCCACACACTGAGATGGAGATGTCAGGAGGAGGTCGGTTAGTGGAGGGTGGAAATACCAGCAGGTCAGTTTTAGAGAGGTTTAGTTTTAGGTAGAGAGAGGACATGGTGTTAGAGACAGCGGACAGACAGTTAGTGATGTTTTGGAGTAAAGGTGCAGAGATGTCACGGGAAGAGGTGTATAGCTGGGTGTCATCAGCATACAGGTGGTATTGGAGGCCAAATCTCCTGATGGTTTGTCCAATAGGGGCTGTGTAGATAGAGAAAAGAAGGGGGCCGAGGACAGAGCCCTGGGGGACCCCAACAGCAAGGGGAAGAGGAGGGGAGGTAGAGCCAGCAAAGGAGACACTGAAAGAGCGGTAAGATAGGTAGGAAGAGAACCAGGAGAGGGCAGTGTCCTTTAGGCCAATGGAGCGTAGCATACTGAGGAGGAGTTTGTGGTCAATAGTGTCAAATGCTGCGGAGAGGTTGAGGAGGATCAGTAGGGAGTAATCGCCCCTCGATTTGGCTGTCAGTAGGTCATTGGATACCCTTGTAAGGGCAGTTTCTGTCGAGTGTTGAGGTCGAAATCCAGACTGTAAGGGGTCTAGGAGAGAGTGCTCTGATAGGTAGCTTACAAGGCGGGAGTAAACCAGCCGTTCTAGTAGTTTGGAGATGAAGGGGAGGTTTGAGATGGGTCGGTAGTTGGCAGCATCAGTTGCATCCAGAGTCGGCTTCTTAAGCAGTGGGGATATGATGGCGTGTTTGAAAGAAGAGGGAAAGATGCCAGAGGTCAGAGAGAGGTTGAATATAGTGGTGAGATGGGAGATGACCACTGGGGAGAAGGAACGGAGGAGGTGTGAGAGGAGGGGGTCGCTAGCGCAGGTGGTGGGGCGAGCAGAGAAGAGCAATTTGGAGACTTCTTCCTCTGTCGCTGGTCTGAGTACAGACAGTGAGCAGGAGCTAGATGCAGTGCTGACAAGACTAGGGTCAGGGCTAGTCTGGGGTTGGGAAGTTATTTCCTGACGGATGTCATCAATTTTCTTTTTGAAGTAAGCAGCCAGCTCTTCGGCACTGAGATCCGTCACCGGGGGCTGTGGTTTAGGGCTGAGAAGGGAGTGAAAAGTATCAAAGAGCCGTTTAGGGTTGTGGGATAGTGAGGAGACTAGAGAGGTGAAATAGACTTGTTTGGCATGGTGGAGGGCAAGGTTCTAGGTTCTGAGCATGAATTTGTAGTGGAGGAAGTCTACGGACGTTTGCGATTTCCTCCACAGCCATTCAGCACTTCTAGAGCACCGCCGGATGAAGCGCGTTTGAGGCGTGAGCCAGGGTTGCCGTGGTCTACATCGGATCGCTCGGGTCCTGGGGGGCGCCGCTTCATCCAGGGCATGTTTGAAAGCGGTGTTGTAGTGAGCAGATCCAGAATATTGCCATCCCTGTGAGTGGGAGAGGCTGTGAGTTGAGAGCGACCAAGGGAGGAGGTGAGTGAAAGAAGCTGAGAGGCAGATGGGGAGTTGGGGTCATTAGTGGGGATGTTAAAATCACCTAAGATGAGGGTTGGAATTTCACAGGATAGGAAGTGGGGGAGCCAGGCAGCAAAGTGGTCCAAAAACAGGCAAGCAGCACCTGGGGGGCAGGTTCCACTGCTCTGGATGTTTGCACCTTTTTTGCTGCCATGCTCCTTGCAATATATTTTTGATTGAACTTGGGGCTGATTGTCCACAACCCCTGCAGTTGGCTTTGCATATCATTGTTAACTATAGCTTCCCCCTATAGTTGGGGTGTAGAAATCTGCTGTTGGATTTTCTCTTTGTTGCACATAATTTGCTAAAAACTACAATCGTCAATAGGTTTGTATTTTATATAACCGTTATCTTAAAGACTTAATGTTGTACAAATTCTTCACCCAATAATGCAATGAATGGAAGAATTAAATAACTTTGGCCCCATGCACACAGGGCACATTGAATTGTGGATCCCTTGCTGGTCACCGGCGCAGGCGATCCTCTACTCAATTTGCCCATAGATGTGTGTGTAGATTCCTCTCTCCATGCACACAAGTGGATTTTATTTGCGGACACAGCGTGCTGAAAACAAAATCGCAGCATGCTCTGTTTTAGAGCAGATGCGCAGGCACGTCTTCCATTGAAGTCAATGGAAACAGTCTGTCCTGCTGTACTTCTGCAATGAGCACTGCAGTAGTGTCGCGGGATCCCTGTAATAACCTGGCGACAGTGCAGGGAAATCTGTACTGCACATGTGCGCCGTTGGCACATCCGCAGTACAGAAGAAAAGAAGAAATGACAGGTAAGCAGGGTCACCGGCAGCAGGCGGATTCGGTGCGTGCCGTGTGCATGAGCCCTTAAAGCAACTATTTCATGACAGTCACTGATGTTAGGGCTGAAAAAGTCTGACATAGTATCAGATTGATGGGGGTCCGACTCTTGGAGCCTTTGCTTTACATTTCTCCATACGTCTTGTATGCTGTACATTTAGTAACAGCTGTGTAGGGTATTGCAGCATTGCCTCACTCAAGTGAATGGAACAATGCTATAATACCCAACACAGCCACTACTAAATGTATGATGTGTAGGGTATATACAGCAATGTAAACAGTGAAAAGGTTGCAGCGTTGCCCAAGCACCGTGAGCCCTTAAAACAACTGATAGACAGCAGTGCCCAGAGTCAGTCTTTCACTGATATTGATCATCAGATCATGAATAATATAGCATTGGACAAACCATTTCAACATGTCGCAAGTTATTGAACTTTAGTAGGAAACTGGAGTACCAAGAGGACATTAACAGAAATAGAGGAGAGGACATACAAGCTTCATATATTTACTATCAAGTTAATGATAATCTTCATACATTATATACACACTCGAAAAATTAGAATTAGAAAGTAGAATTTCTTTTAGATGCTACCAGCAGGTATCTGTATTAACTCACTAACAGTCACATGAACATTGGAAACACCCTCTCAGAAGTCACACTTTTTCTTACTGTATATTTTGAATTTATGTACACAACTCCATTACCTCAAGTCAGTTTTTAAGTAACCAGTAAACAGTTTCCCGTTTGATGTTCCAGCAGTTATAACTTTTTTGTATTTCGCAGGACAAGTTTCAGATTTTATAGGAACCAATTGTTGGAGTATATAATGCATTACATGAGTTTGTATTTTATTTTATTGGGGGGGGGGGGGGGGGGGTTGAGTTGCAATAGAAAAAAAAGCAATTTCACAATTGTTGTTAAGGTAATACATTAATTTCAAATTTATTGTTAAGGTATTCACCAACTTTATTCAGCAGGTCATCGGGATTATGACAACACTGAATTCATGTTGATTTCACTATGTTTTACCGCTTTTGCATAATATAAACGCTAAAAAAAATATATATTGTGGTACCAAATTCCAAGACCATGGCGTATTTATTTTTCCATCAACGGGGCTGTACAAGGGCTTGTTTTTTTGCAGGTTTACTTGCAGTTTTTATTGGTATGATTATGACTTACACTGGTGGTCAAAAGTTTAAAAACACGTACATTTTTTGGGGGGGTGGGGGTGGGGTTGACAGTAACACAGTTCAATTCCAGCAAATAATGTGAAATGGTTCAAAAGTAAGTTAAAAGCACAAAATTATGAAATTTTAACCTGAAACACAAGAATAGTCTGAATTTATGATTTTACCCAAAGGGCTTTTTTTCAAGGACAACTGCTCTGCAGCACAGAAAGCAAACTGTGATGCAAACTATTACTACAGGTGTCTCAATCTTTGTAGATTACTTTCAAACCCTCTGATTCTATATAACCAGTGTTGGAGCAGACTACATTACATCACCACATAAGGGTGGCTTCACACGAGCGTGTTTTTATGTGTACTTAGGTGCGTACGTATGTGCGCACCTCTGTATGAGTAAAAACACGCATGTATGTAGCTGCATGCATTGTTTTCAAAACATAAATATGTGTTAATGTAAAAATGGTGTTCTAAAACTTTTGACTGGTAGTGTGTATATCATTTTTTTATTTATTTTATTCCTGTTTTGGGGAAGTGAGATGAACAGAAGATGGCTATTTTGATTTTGTTTGTTTTTTTGTTTTTTTTAAATTTTCAATATTCAAAGCTTTGTGCAAAAGGGGAAATTCCTGTCTATGTCACCCCTCCCCTGGGACAGGGGGTCAGACAGGATAATTAAAGATGGCTCTTTGCTGCCTACAGACTGACATGACAGCTGTAAATTCAGTATTCCCTCTCCCATTTCAAATGTCTTTAGCTCAGTCTCTATTGGTGCTACAGACATGCTTTTGGTCTCATTTTATAGCCAAGAATCTTTATAGAACCAGAACATCTGGTGTTTGAAGTAGAATGAGCTCTGTTTATCCAAAACAGTAATGTCCTTTTCAGTTTGAACTAACAGAGCTCGGGATAATCAGTAGAGGAGTTAACGGCTTGTGAGGAAGCTGCTAGGATAACCAAACCACGTTTAGTTGATATGGGAACATCCTTTTAATACATAAATTATGGGTTTGTTTTTATGTGGAAAGAATTCCTGTCTCAGTGGTTGTTCTTGAAATTTGATATTTAGCGAGAACCTATAATTTTTTATTTAAACAAAAAATAAATAAGTAAAAAGCTATTAAAAAACAACATTATAAAATGGCACTAGTGAAAAAATGTAAAAAATACTTGGAGTATAGCGTTCCCTACAGGAATTGGGTCCAAGCTTCCAGGTGTGAAACTTCCCATAATGCTCTAGACCCCTTCCAAAGCCTTTTTTTTCTGGAGTATGCCATAGTCCAGGCATTACAAAATAAATAGTTGAACCTTGCATCAACACGGAAGAAGAACATAGAGACTTATTATCTAATTGGGCGATTGGGCAGTGTAAATCGATATCAATCCTGTTTTTAAAGCAGGCAGCTAATCCGGAGATCTGCTTATACCTGCAATGACCAACCATTTGTCCCCTAAATACTGTAGTCAATAGGAGCAGCAGCAGCAGAAATTAAGTGGTTAGAGAGAGAGGGCTACCTCTGTCACACGATTAGTCTACCTGTTAGGCAATCGTGAGGTTTGAGTGTATCATGGCAGGTGGCTATCAATATATGGAACTATATTACGCACAGCCAATAGCAGGGCTTAATAGGCTAAAGCTGCCAGGTATAATACACTGCAATACAGAAGTAGATTAGACAAGTTAATACATGTTCAAGTTCACCACTGGTTAAAAAAAAAAAGGTGCTAAATAGAGATGAGCGAGCGTACTCGGAAAAGCACTACTCGCTCGACTAATTTGCTTTATCCGAGTATCGCAGTGCTCGTCCCTGAAGATTCGGGTGCCGCTGCGGCTGACAGGTGAGTCGCAGCGGGGAGCAGGGGAGAGCGGGTGGGAGAGAGGGAGAGAAAGATCTCCCCTCCGTTCCTCCCCGCTCTCCCCTGCAGCTCCCCGCTCCGTGCCGGCACCCGAATCTTCAGGGACGAGCACAGCGATACTCGGATAAAGCAAATTACTCGAGCGAGTAGTGCTTTTCCGAGTACGCTCGCTCATCTCTAGTGCTAAATTATTTTTTTTCCAGAATATACAAAAATATTAAAAGCTTCCCCCCTCAATAAAAAAATATAATTGGCATTGCTATTTCCATAAAAAAAAACATGATATTAATTATCCTGCATGTGAACACTGGGGGGGGGGGGGGGAATTGAAAACACAATCTTATAATAGCTGGTTTTTGTTATCTCACCGCTCTATAAACTTTAATAAAAGAGTTTAAAAATATACATAGCTAAAAAAATGCTACCAATAGAAACTACAGTGCACCCAGTAAAAAACAAGCTCCCACACAGTTCCTTCCACAATATTAAAAAAATGTTATTGATTTTTCAAGGTGGGAATTAAAATATCTAAGGAGTTAAAGGGGTTGTGTGATTACAAAATATATTTTTAAGGGCTGGCCATGGGATAAAACAAAACAACGAGTGCATTTTTATTTTTTTTTTAAGGGACACTTATTGGGCATTTTATACATTACAGAAAGAGCATAAAGGGAGATTCATCAATAATATTTTACAGTGCCTTCTGCTCCCTGGGACATAGCTGAGTGGCTCCCGTGGCCACATCCTTTATACATGGCGCAGACGTCCCTCTGCCAGTCAGGTGACCACTGCAGCCAATCAGAGGCTGCAGTATCACCATCCCTAACTCCCAGTATTAGGGTGCTGGGGTCGGGGGCCACGGTATCTGCTCAGTTGTGTCTTGGGGGGCGAAGACAGGGGATTATGCCCTCTGTTTTTCTTTAATCTGGTGGCTAGCCCTTAATTTTTTTTGTTTTGTAATCACAGAACCCCTTTAAAAGATTTCATGTATCTCCAGTTTTTCCAATAAACTAACTTATATTTTCTCGAGAAAAATATGGCAGTATATTTTCATGAAAGATCAACTTTTAAGTAGTGGAGGGTTAGGTGATAGGTCGTTCCACTGCGAGTATTGGAAATTTAGGTAGATATGCCCTGTGCAATGCCATGCTCTCGCCATGCACTTCTTGCTCCTAACTAGAGATGAGCGAACACCAAAATGTTCGGGTGTTCGTTATTCGTAACGAACTTCCCGTGATGCTCGAGGGTTCGTTTCGAACAACGAACCCCATTGAAGTCAATGGGCGACCGGAACATTTTTGTATTTCGCCGATGCTCGCTAAGGTTTTCATGTGTGAAAATCTGGGCAATTCAGGAAAGTGATGGGAATGACACAGTGACGGATAGGGCAGGCGAGGGGCTACATGTTGGGCTGCATCCTAAGTTCACAGGTCCCACTATTAAGCCACAATAGCGGCAAGAGTGGGCCCCCCCCCCCTCCCAACAACTTTTACTTCTGAAAAGCGCTCATTAGCATGGCATACCTTTGCTAAGCACCACACTACCTCCAACAAAGCACAATCACTGCCTGCATGACACTCCACTGCCACTTCTCCTGAGTTACATGCTGCCCAACCGCACCCCCTCCCCCCCACAGCGCACACCAAACTGTCCCTGCGCAGCCTTCAGCTGCCCTCATGCCACACCACCCTCACGTCTATTTAGAAGTGCGTCTGCCACGACGAGGGACCGCAGGCACACACTGCACAGGGTTGGCACGGCTAGGTAGCGACCCTCTTTAATAGGGGCGGGGCGATAGCCCACAATGCTGTACAGAAGCAATGAGAAATACAATCCTGTGCCACCGCCATCAGGAGCTGCACACGTGGGCATAGCAATGGGGAACCTATGTGCCACACACTATTCATTCTGTCAAGGTGTCTGCATGCCCCAGTCAGACTGGTTATATGCACCTTAACAGTAACCGCGTTGGTGGTAATGTGGTGGTGACTGCGGACCTAGTACCACGGTTGTATTTTGTTGGTTTTCGGAATGCGGCCAGGATTAAGTGGGCCGTGGCGGGGGGATGGTGTGGGGGCTCTCGTTGTGTCGGTAAAGGTGAAATTCTTGGACTGCCACCAGACGAAGCAATGCAAAGACATTTGCCAAGAATGTTTTCCCTGTTGGAGGAGGAGGGGGATGTTTTTGAGGCACTACGTGTCCTCTCCACGTGTCCGTGGTTATATGCACCTTAACAGTAACCGCGTTGGTGGTAATGTGGTGGTGACTGCGGACCTAGTACCACGGTTGTATTTTGTTGGTTTTCGGAATGTGGCCAGGATTAAGTGGGCCGTGGTGGGGGGATGGTGGGGGGGCTCTCTAGTAGTGTCGGTAAAGGTGAAATTCTTGGACTGCCGCCAGACGAACCAATGCAAAGGCATTTGCCAACAATGTTTTCCCTGTTGGAGGAGGAGGGGGATGTTTTTGAGGCACTACGTGTCCTCTCCACGTGTCCGTGGTTATATGCACCTTAACAGTAACCGCGTTGGTGGTAATGTGGTGGTGACTGCGGACCTAGTACCACGGTTGTATTTTGTTGGTTTTCGGAATGTGGCCAGGATTAAGTGGGCCGTGGCGGGGGGATGGTGGGGGGGCTCTCTAGTAGTGTCGGTAAAGGTGAAATTCTTGGACTGCCGCCAGACGAACCAATGCAAAGGCATTTGCCAACAATGTTTTCCCTGTTGGAGGAGGAGGGGGATGTTTTTGAGGCACTACGTGTCCTCTCCACGTGTCCGTTCCATGTAAGCAATAGTAGCACTCAAGACAGGCCCCAGTAACAATTCTGAAGCAGCAGTATAGCGGGAGCGCAGTCTTCGTTCCATGTAAGCAATAGTAGCACTCAAGACAGGCCCCAGTAACAATTCTGAAGCAGCAGTATAGCGGGAGCGCAGTCTTCGTTCCATGTAAGCAATAGTAGCACTCAAGACAGGCCCCAGTAACAATTCTGAAGCAGCAGTATAGCGGGAGCGCAGTCTTCGTTCCATGTAAGCAATAGTAGCACTCAAGACAGGCCCCAGTAACAATTCTGAAGCAGCAGTATAGCGGGAGCGCAGTCTTCGTTCCATGTAAGCAATAGTAGCACTCAAGACAGGCCCCAGTAACAATTCTGAAGCAGCAGTATAGCGGGAGCGCAGTCTTCGTTCCATTTCAGTAGCCTTAGTATAGCCAAGGCACAAGTGACATTTATGTAGCTAAACTGTAGGCCAACCCCACACACCTTTCTGTACCATGAGTGCAGGCGAAGAACATAGAAATTACTATGATTACACTGTAGGTGAGGGCCCCAAAAAATTGGTGTACCAACAGTACTAATGTACCTCAGTAAAAATTGGCCATGCCCAATCAAGATGGCAGGTGAATCGCTTTGGTTAATGTGGCTTAAGTGGTAACTAGGCCTGGAGGCAGCCCAGTGTAACGAAAAATTGGTTCAAGTTAAAGTTCCAACGCTTTTAAGCTAATTGAAACTTAGAAAAATTGTTCAGAAAAATTATTTGAGTGAGCCTTGTGGCCCTAAGAAAAATTGCCCGTTCAGCGTGATTACGTGAGGTTTCAGGAGGAGGAGCAGGAGGAGGAGGAGGAGGAATATTAGACACAGATTGATGAAGCAGAAATGTCCCCGTTTTGGATGGTGAGAGAGAACGTAGCTTCCATCCGCGGGTGCAGCCTACGTATTGCTTACGTATCGCTGCTGTCCGCTGGTGGAGAACAGAAGTCTGGGGAAATCCAGCCTTTGTTCATCTTGATGAGTGTTAGCCTGTCGGCACTGTCGGTTGACAAGCGGCTACGCTTATCGGTGATGATTCCCCCAGCCGCACTAAACACCCTCTCCGACAAGACGCTAGCCGCAGGACAAGCAAGCACCTCAAGGGCATACAGGGCTAGTTCAGGCCACGTGTCCAGCTTCGACACCCAGTAGTTGTAGGGGGCAGAGGCGTCACCAAGGATGGTCGTGCGATCCGCTACGTACTCCCTCACCATCCTTTTGCAGTGCTCCCGCCGACTCAGCCGTGACTGGGGAGCGGTGACACAGTCTTGGTGGGGAGCCATAAAGCTGGCCAGGCCCTTAAAGACTGTTGCACTGCCTGGGATGTACATGCTGCTCGATCTACGCACATCCCCTGCAACATGGCCCTCGGAACTGCGCCTTCTGCCACTAGCGCTGTCGGCTGGGAATTTTACCATCAGCTTGTCCGCAAGGGTCCTGTGGTATAGCAACACTCTCGAACCCCTTTCCTCTTCGGGAATCAGAGTGGGCAGGTTCTCCTTATACCGTGGATCGAGCAGTGTGTACACCCAGTAATCCGTAGTGGCCAGAATGCGTGCAACGCGAGGGTCACGAGAAAGGCATCCTAACATGAAGTCAGCCATGTGTGCCAGGGTACCTGTACGCAACACATGGCTGTCTTCACTAGGAAGATCACTTTCAGGATCCTCCTCCTCCTCCTCCTCCTCCTCAGGCCATACACGCTGAAAGGATGACAGGCAATCAGCCGGTGTACCGTCAGCAGCGGGCCAAGCTGTCTCTTCCCCCTCCTCCTCATCCTCCTCATGCTCCTCCTCCTCCTCCTGTACGCGCTGAGAAATAGACAGGAGGGTGCCCTGACTATCCAGCGGCATACTGTCTTCCCCCGCCCCCGTTTCCGAGCGCAAAGCAGCTGCCTTTATGGTTTGCAGGGAATTTCTCAAGATGCATAGCAGAGGAATGGTGACGCTAATGATTGTAGCATCGCCGCTCACCACCTGGGTAGACTCCTCAAAATTACCAAGGACATGGCAGATGTCTGCCAACCAGGCCCACTCTTCTGAAAGGAATTGAGGAGGCTGACTCCCACTGCGCCGCCCATGTTGGAGTTGGTATTCGACTATAGCTCTACGCTGTTCATAGAGCCTGGCCAACATGTGGAGCGTAGAGTTCCACCGTGTGGGCACGTCGCACAGCAGTCGGTGCACTGGCAGCTTAAAGTGATGTTGCAGGGTGCGCAGGGTGGCAGCGTCCGTGTGGGACTTGCGGAAATGTGCGCAGAGCCGGCGCGCCTTTACGAGCAGGTCTGACAAGCGTGGGTAGCTTTTCAGAAAGCGCTGAACCACCAAATTAAATACGTGGGCCAGGCATGGCACGTGCGTGAGGCTGCCGAGCTGCAGAGCCGCCACCAGGTTACGGCCGTTGTCACACACGACCATGCCCGGTTGGAGGCTCAGCGGCGCAAGCCAGCGGTCCGTCTGCTGTGTCAGACCCTGCAGCAGTTCGTGGGCCGTGTGCCTCTTATCGCCTAAGCTGAGTAGTTTCAGCACGGCCTGCTGACGCTTGCCCACCGCTGTGCTGCCACACCGCGCGACACCGACTGCTGGCGACATGCTGCTGCTAACACATCTTGATTGTGAGACAGAGGAGGAGGAGGAGGAGGAGGGTGCTTTAGTGGAGGAAGCATAGACCTCCGCAGATACCAGCACCGAGCTGGGGCCCGCAATTCTGGGGGTGGGTAGGACGTGAGCGGTCCCAGGCTCTGACTCTGTCCCAGCCTCCACTAAATTCACCCAATGTGCCGTCAGGGAGATGTAGTGGCCCTGCCCGCCTGTGCTTGTCCACGTGTCCGTAGTTAAGTGGACCGTGGCAGTAACCGCGTTGGTGAGGGCGCGCACAATGTTGCGGGAGACGTGGTCGTGCAGGGCTGGGACGGCACATCGGGAAAAGTAGTGGCGACTGGGAACTGAGTAGCGCGGGGCCGCCGCCTCCATGATACTTTTGAAGGACTCCGTTTCCACAACCCTATACGGCAGCATCTCAAGGCTGATGAATTTTGCGATGCGGACGGTTAACGTTTGAGCGTGCGGGTGCGTGGCGGCGTACTTGCGCTTGCGCTCGAACACTTGCGCAAGCGACGGCTGAACGGTGCGCTGAACTACACTGCTGGATGGGGCCGAGGACAGCGGAGATGAGGGTGTGGGTGCAGGCCATGAGGCGGTAGTGCCTGTGTCCTGAGAGGGGGGTTGCATCTCAGTGGCAGGTTGGGGCACAGGGGGAGAGGCAGGGGTGCAAACCGGAGGCGGTGAACGGCCTTCGTCCCACCTTGTGGGGTGCTTGGCCATCATATGTCTGCGCATGCTGGTGGTGGTGAGGCTGTTGGTGTTGGCTCCCCGGCTGAGCTTTGCGCGACAAAGGTTGCACACCACTGTTCGTCGGTCGTCAGGCGTCTCTGTGAAAAACTGCCAGACCTTAGAGCACCTCGGCCTCCGCAGGGTGGCATGGCGCGAGGGGGCGCTTTGGGAAACACTTGGTGGATTATTCGGTCTGGCCCTGCCTCTACCCCTGGCCACTGCACTGCCTCTTGCAACCTGCCCTGCTGATGCCCTTGACTCCCCCTCTGAAGACCTGTCCTCCTGAGTAAGCGTTGCACACCAGGTGGGGTCAGTCACCTCATCGTCCTGCTGCTCTTCCTCCGAATCCTCTGTGCGCTGCTCCCTGGGACTTACTGCCCTTACTACTACCTCACTGCAAGACAACTGTGTCTGATCGTCATCGTCCTCCTCACCCACAGAAAGTTGTTGAGACAGTTGGCGGAAGTCCCCAGCCTCTTCCCCCGGACCCCGGGAACTTTCGAATGGTTGGGCATCAGTGACGATAAACTCCTCTGGTGGGAGAGGAACCGCTGCTGCCCAATCTAAGCAGGGGCCCGAGAACAGTTCCTGGGAGTGCTCCCGCTCCTGAGCAGGTGTTATTGTAGTGGAGTGAGGAGGCTGGGAGGAAGGAGGAGCAGCAGACAGAGGATTCGGATTGGCAGCAGTGGACGGCGCAGAACTGCGGGTAGACGATAGGTTGCTCGAAGCACTTTCTGCCATCCAGGACAGGACCTGCTCACACTGCTCATTTTCTAATAACCGTCTCCCGCGTGGACCCATTAATTGGGCGATGAATGTGGGGACGCCAGAAACGTGCCTCTCTCCTAATCGCGCAGCAGTCGGCTGCGACACACCTGGATCAGGAGCTTGGCCTGTGCCCACACCCTGACTTGGCCCTCCGCGTCCTCGGCCACGTCCACGTCCACGTCCTCTAGGCTTACCCCTACCCCTCAGCATGCTGTATTACCAGTGATTAGATTTCCCAGGCAGGAAATAAATTGGCGCAAGACTGCAGGCCAAATATAATTTTTGCCCTTTTTGGAAAACGAAAGGCCCCACTGCCTCTAGTGAATGAATTATCTAAGTTTAATAACTGTGCTGTGTCCCTGCTTATGTGTCACAGAACGTGAGGGTAGCAGAGTTATTAACTGTGGCAGAGCAGGTATTTTTTTTCCCAATTAAGGAAAGCAAATGGCGAACCCAGCAGTAAAGCGTAGCTGGCTGCGTATGATTTAGCAATGTTTTTCACGCAGCTCACACGTCTCCACAGGCGTAAGGACGGACACAGGCTGGACAAATAGATTTGTTTTCAGTTTTTTCCCACCAACAGGCAGCACTGCGTATATTCAATGAACCTGCGAAGTTTAATAACTGCGCTGTGTCCCTGCTTATGTGTCACAGAACGTGAGGGTAGCAGAGTTATTATAACTCTTGGAGAGCAGGTATTTTTTTTCCCAATTAAGGAAAGCAAATGGCGAACCCAGCAGTAAAGCGTAGCTGGCTGCGTATGATTTAGCAATGTTTTTCACGCAGCTCACACGTCTCCACAGGCGTAAGGACGGACACAGGCTGGACAAATAGATTTGTTTTCAGTTTTTTCCCACCAACAGGCAGCACTGCGTATATTCAATGAACCTGCGAAGTTTAATAACTGCGCTGTGTCCCTGCTTATGTGTCACAGAACGTGAGGGTAGCAGAGTTATTATAACTCTTGGAGAGCAGGTATTTTTTTTCCCAATTAAGGAAAGCAAATGGCGAACCCAGCAGTAAAGCGTAGCTGGCTGCGTATGATTTAGCAATGTTTTTCACGCAGCTCACACGTCTACACAGGCGTAAGGACGGACACAGGCTGGACAAATAGATTTGTTTTCAGTTTTTTCCCACCAACAGGCAGCACTGCGTATATTCAATGAACCTGCGAAGTTTAATAACTGCGCTGTGTCCCTGCTTATGTGTCACAGAACGTGAGGGTAGCAGAGTTATTATAACTCTTGGAGAGCAGGTATTTTTTTCCCCAATTAAGGAAAGCAAATGGCGAACCCAGCAGTAAAGCGTAGCTGGCTGCGTATGATTTAGCAATGTTTTTCACGCAGCTCACACGTCTACACAGGCGTAAGGACGGACACAGGCTGGACAAATAGATTTCTTTTCAGTTTTTTCCCACCAACAGGCAGCACTGCGTATATTCAATGAACCTGCGAAGTTTAATAACTGCGCTGTGTCCCTGCTTATGTGTCACAGAACGTGAGGGTAGCAGAGTTATTATAACTCTTGGAGAGCAGGTATTTTTTTTCCCAATTAAGGAAAGCAAATGGCGAACCCAGCAGTAAAGCGTAGCTGGCTGCGTATGATTTAGCAATGTTTTTCACGCAGCTCACACGTCTCCACAGGCGTAAGGACGGACACAGGCTGGACAAATAGATTTGTTTTCAGTTTTTTCCCACCAACAGGCAGCACTGCGTATATTCAATGAACCTGCGAAGTTTAATAACTGCGCTGTGTCCCTGCTTATGTGTCACAGAACGTGAGGGTAGCAGAGTTATTATAACTCTTGGAGAGCAGGTATTTTTTTTCCCAATTAAGGAAAGCAAATGGCGAACCCAGCAGTAAAGCGTAGCTGGCTGCGTATGATTTAGCAATGTTTTTCACGCAGCTCACACGTCTACACAGGCGTAAGGACGGACACAGGCTGGACAAATAGATTTGTTTTCAGTTTTTTCCCACCAACAGGCAGCACTGCGTATATTCAATGAACCTGCGAAGTTTAATAACTGCGCTGTGTCCCTGCTTATGTGTCACAGAACGTGAGGGTAGCAGAGTTATTATAACTCTTGGAGAGCAGGTATTTTTTTCCCCAATTAAGGAAAGCAAATGGCGAACCCAGCAGTAAAGCGTAGCTGGCTGCGTATGATTTAGCAATGTTTTTCACGCAGCTCACACGTCTACACAGGCGTAAGGACGGACACAGGCTGGACAAATAGATTTCTTTTCAGTTTTTTCCCACCAACAGGCAGCACTGCGTATATTCAATGAACCTGCGAAGTTTAATAACTGCGCTGTGTCCCTGCTTATGTGTCACAGAACGTGAGGGTAGCAGAGTTATTATAACTCTTGGAGAGCAGGTATTTTTTTCCCCAATTAAGGAAAGCAAATGGCGAACCCAGCAGTAAAGCGTAGCTGGCTGCGTATGATTTAGCAATGTTTTTCACGCAGCTCACACGTCTACACAGGCGTAAGGACGGACACAGGCTGGACAAATAGATTTCTTTTCAGTTTTTTCCCACCAACAGGCAGCACTGCGTATATTCAATGAACCTGCGAAGTTTAATAACTGCGCTGTGTCCCTGCTTATGTGTCACAGAACGTGAGGGTAGCAGAGTTATTATAACTCTTGGAGAGCAGGTATTTTTTTTCCCAATTAAGGAAAGCAAATGGCGAACCCAGCAGTAAAGCGTAGCTGGCTGCGTATGATTTAGCAATGTTTTTCACGCAGCTCACACGTCTACACAGGCGTAAGGACGGACACAGGCTGGACAAATAGATTTGTTTTCAGTTTTTTCCCACCAACAGGCAGCACTGCGTATATTCAATGAACCTGCGAAGTTTAATAACTGCGCTGTGTCCCTGCTTATGTGTCACAGAACGTGAGGGTAGCAGAGTTATTATAACTCTTGGAGAGCAGGTATTTTTTTCCCCAATTAAGGAAAGCAAATGGCGAACCCAGCAGTAAAGCGTAGCTGGCTGCGTATGATTTAGCAATGTTTTTCACGCAGCTCACACGTCTACACAGGCGTAAGGACGGACACAGGCTGGACAAATAGATTTCTTTTCAGTTTTTTCCCACCAACAGGCAGCACTGCGTATATTCTATGAATAATAACTGTGTTGTGGCCCTGCCTATACAATTCTTTCCCTGCAGTATCAATGGAGGGTGCAATGCTCTGCAGAGGCGATTTTGAGAAGCCCAAAAAAAATGCAGCACAGCCAACAGCAGCCTGGACAGTACTGCACACGGATAAATATGGCCCTAGAAAGGACCGTTGAGGTTCTTGAAGGCTACACTCACTCCTAACACTCTCCCTGCCTATGCAGCACTTCTGTCCCTAATGCCAGGTGCAACGGTCTGCAGAGGCGATTTTGAGAAAGAAAAAAAAATCCCACTGCTAACAGCAGCCAACACACAGCTATCAGTGGCCCTAATAAGGACCTTTGGGGGGTCTTGAAGCCTACACTAACTACCAATTCTTTCCCTACAGCAGCTCCGGTATAAACAGCACTGTCCCTCATCTAACTCACACCGCATCTGAGGCGAGCCGCGGGAGGGGCCGACTTTTATATTAGGCGAACACCTGATCTCGCCAGCCACTCACAGCAGGGGGGTGGTATAGGGCTTAAACGTTGCAGGGGGAAGTTGTAATGCCTTCCCTGTCTTTCAATTGGCCAGAAAAGCGCGCTAACGTCTCAGGGAAGGAAGTGAAAGTAACCAGAACACCGCATGGTGTTCGTCACGAATAACGAACATCCCGAACACCCTAATATTCGCACGAATATCAAGCTCGGACGAACGCGTTCGCTCATCTCTACTCCTAACCAATACATGGCTTTACTTTGGAGTGAGTTTAGAATGAAGTCTGCCTATTGTTGAAAGAGAGGGGGAAAATGCCATAATTCCATAGGCAATTGTGGATATATTTTAAGATGTAATACTGTAAAGAATATTTAGTCTAACCTGCATATTTTGGCTCTTTTTCTTCTCTTTACAAGTCTATATACAGGTCAGAGGCGTAACTTGAAGCTCCTGGGCCCCAATGCAAAACCTGGAACGGGGCTCCCAACTATAATGCTTTATACATAGTACTGGGCTCCTTATATGGAGGAGAGAGGCCTTATGGGCCCCCCAAGGCTCCTGGGCCCGGGTGCAACCGCATCCCCTGCATCCTCTATAGTTACGCCCCTGATACAGGTACATTTTCTCTTTCCATTCTCGTTGAGGGGATGATGTCTTCCTTGTGTAATGTAAGAACTGTGCTGTGTGCTCTGAGCCAATCAGATGTCTTCCTCTTGTTTCTTCTTCTACTCCTGCCTTCTTGCAATTTCAGTAAAAGACTAGGTCCCTGCAGCTGTGATCTCCTCTCGCCGTATCGGTCTTCTATGTACCGTTTTACACAAAATAGATTTTTTTCTCCACATTTTTCTCAACTTATAGCCTACAGCCATGCTCCTGGAAAATGGGGAGATGTTACGTTTCTCTAACAAATATAGGAAGATAGAACAATACCTCTGCAGCACCCGCTATTGGAAGGCAGCATTCCTGCAAGTCAATGTCAGACTTTTTAGCAAGCCTTGCAACAATGACTGGGTAAATAAGATAAGATTCTTCTCTAGAAAGAAAAAAGAGAATGCATAGACAGACTGTTTTAGGGCTTTTGCCCCTCATCAGTGTGTAGTAGGCTGCTAGCTTGGCTATGTGACAGGCGTATGGTTGTAAATATAAGCCAAAGCTTGACCCATGTCATTGTTACAAGGCTTGTTAAGAGGTCTGTCACTAAGGTGCAGAAATGCTGCCTTCCAATAGGTGGTGCTGTAGAGGCATTGTTAAATCTTTCCATTTGCATAAATCTCCCAGAGGAGCATGCTTGGCCTTTTAAGTCTCCACACTATGTACTCTGCATACTCTTCCTTTCTTCCAATACGATACATTTCAAAATTTCATATATTCACATACATTAAAGATTAATTTAAAAATAATCTTATAATAATGAGCATACTTTAAAGGCCTGAAAAATGCATATTGCAACACCCATTGAATATTCTTACAGCTCACTGATTATAAAATTTGAGAAGAGAATACAATGGGAATCACATACAAAAGGTCCCAGTAGGAAACCGATGTACTGGATGCTGGCTCTTATTCACCCTTTCGGTACAAATTGTAATCTAGTATATTGATAAAGTTCACATTCCTATTAATCCTTGTACCCTTCTTCTATATGATCATTAATATGAACATGAGCTGAAAATGTGCAATGACACGTCATATGCTCTGTGTGTATGGCTTTGACCAGACTGCATCAAGTGTAGTATTGTGGTTCTGACCAGACTGTTAGAAGATGCTGGAACCAGTTAGTGCTTGAGGGCACACACATAAGGTGTCCGGACTCTGTGAATGCTCTCACAGGTCCACCACCAGCAGAGAGAATTGTCTGATCAATGATTCATTGTCTGCTATCCAGAGACAGGTGGTACCATAGTTACAGGCCTCTGTGTCTGTCAGAACTATTTCTTGGCTGTTGGGCATTTGGTCTCACGGCACCCATTACATGTACTGCCTTTGAAATCCACCCACTCACCTCCATTTGCAGTGGTATTGCAGGTGATGAAACTGAACTGTTATGGAGTAGAACCAGGGTGTCCTCAGTGACAAATCCAGGTTTGGTTTGGGCACTGATGACAGTCGTGCTCGTGTCTGGAGACCAAGGGATGAGCGCCTCAATCCTGCCTTGGCTGTGGAGCAGCACACTGCCCTCACTGCTGGTGTCTTGGTCTGGAAGCTACTAGATACGACAATTGGTCACCCCTAGTAGAGGTACAAGGGATAATAACAGCTCAGCGATATGTTCAGGACATCCCACAGCCACATGTGTTGCCTCTAATGGCAGGGCTTCCAAGAGGCATTTTCCAGCAACACTGCTCCCATAAGTTTGTAAAAATCGTGTACAGTGGTGTGAGGATCACTCGCAGCATAGGGTGTCACTGAAAACAAAAAGCCCACTGTTTTAAAAGCAATGTCATAAAAAAAGGACAAATTCTACCAGGTGAACAGAACATTCAAGAATGGGCCTTCCCCAGTTATTTCTTGTGTGTTACTTAATTTTTGTTTTGAGGAAATGAGGAGGAGAAGGAAACATGGCGGAAGCAGGAGAGGGAGAGTCAGTCCCCCCCCTCCCCACCAGCAGCAACAGCACCTTGAGGACAGAGTGTGCTTCTAGTAGAAGCATGAGCTGTAGCTCTGTATTTCCATATTGAGATTTGTTGTTGGGGGAATGTAGGAAACATGGCGGAAGCTGGATGAGGGTAGCTACAGCACCACCACCAGAAATAGCACATTGAGGGTACAGTGTGGTCTTTGATAGAATTCTATGCTCAGTCACTTTAAGGTCCCTCTCAATGAGATTTGTAGTTTTGGCATTGTAGTGGGTATCAAGGAGGGTGACCACGCAGTAAGCTAAAGTCCCCTGGTGCAAGCACCGAGTCATGACTGACTCCTAGAGTGACAGCACATCATGACAATTTCTTGGCAGACTGTTTTTGCGGGGTGGTTTGCCATTGTCTTCCCCAGTCATCTTTTTCTCCCCCAGCAAGTTGGGTAATCATTTTACCGGCCTCGAAAGGATGGCAGGCTGAGTCAACCTTGAGTCAGCTACCTGAACCACACAACTTTCAGGTCATGAATGAGAGCTTAGGACTACATTTCTGCTGCCTTAACACTCTGCGCGAGACTCTGCTGCCTTAACACTCTGTGCCACACATCTGATATTCTGATGTGGGCTATGCAACAGTCTTTCGGCAGGCACTGCAGGAGAACAGCACTCATATGTCTCAAATACCATAAGGGTGATGGCCTATATTTCTCAGGGTCAGGTCTAAGAGTGTCCTCTGACTGGACTTGCCATCCATGGAGAATAGCTGGGATTAGTGATGAATGGAAGGAATGTTGCATAGCCCCCTCTTCTGACACTGCACGTATACAATCCACCTCCTTTTCTTCCCCTCCTCCTACACTTGTCTATACATTTCCCATGGTTGGAGTAACATATTTGAGAAAATGCCACCTTTTCTTGCCCAAAGCCATCCTTCCTGCGTTATTGAGTAATGGTGGACTGGCCAGACAGTTGGAAGATTGGTATCCTTTCTTCCTCCCGTGACAACAACACATCATTGGTTTTTGAGGCCCTGTAGCGTCTGTTCTAGCAGGCAGACAATATGGATGGTCATACTGATCAGAGCATCATCACGACTGACCGTTTTGGCTGCTTCCTCAAAGCAAGATGATACGGCACAAACAGCATTGAACTACAGCCACTTCACAAGCATCAAATGATTGACCTCCATACAGCGCTTTCTTACAGCATACACCATGTGATGCTCCACTACTGGCTTAGCCTTTGCAACATATGCAACATGGAATTCCACCACGCAGGCATGTCACTGATGAGGTGGTTAGGTGGTAGCCCAAACTGTCACTACTCCTCCGCCAGATGAGAGCTGGCTGTGTGCGAACACTGGCCTTTTCCAGCAGTGGATGTAAACCTGGGTAATTGCGTAGAAAGAGCTGCAATACAAGGTTCATCACATCGGACAGGCAAGGTATGTGTGCGAGATTTATGAGGCAAAGGGCTGCAGCAGGTTGGCTTTATTTTCACACATGACCTTGCCTGGTTTTAGATTTTTCGGGGTCAGCCATGTGTCATCCTGGGCCTGGAGAGCAGTCAACAGCTTTTAGTCGTATCGCTGCGCTCCTATGTTCTTGCTGCATTTTAAGTGCCAATATAGATCTTACAGATGACCACTGTTCTGCCATGAACGACACTTTCAAAGAATGCCCCGACTGCACATGTCCTAGCTGTAGACCTGCTGTGGCTACTAACAGCTGATAGTGTCAGTTCAGCCCTCTTGTTTTACTGTGGCACCTACTCCATGTCTTGTCAGGGTGCTGCCCTGCAACATCCCCCCTGCGCCCTTTCTGTGAGCTACTACGATGACTTGCTCTGCCTCTCCATGTTAGATCAAGTACCTCATTTTCTTCCACTTCTTCTTAGTCATCCTCCTCCTTCTGAGTGGACTCTACAGTGAGCACCAGAAGTTGACACCTCAATTTCTACTGTACAGCCTGTTCTGCGTGCTACAGATGTAAAACATGGGCAGAACCACCTCTAAGGGATGGCAGTGGGCTTGCCTGCCCTCCAGCAGAACATGGGCCATTTGAAGTGCCAACTTGGCCAGTCCTCTACCACCACCACTATCAACACCAACATGTCCCCCACCCCTAGCTTTCTTCAGGTTTCCCTTTTATTTATTTTTTCTGTAGTTTTTTTGGTTAACTTTTCAGTGTAGTTTTATGTAACTTTTCAGCTAAACTACAGGCAGCTGTGTAAGGCCTGTAATTTGCAGTGGCCCGAATTGTGAACTGTCCATGTTTTGCACAGTGTAATTTACTTCACCTCATCACACTACTAGCTGTGTAGGGCATACAAATAATTTGTAGCAGCTGGACTTGCGACTTTGAACAACATCCGAGGCTACACAGAACTGCGATATTCCTCAGCCAAAGCATAGTTTGTCTGTCTGCTTTGCTGCTATGTATGGTGACTGCAGCAGAAATACAATCTCTCAATGTACAGGCCATTCTTTGTATAGGCATAAAAATGCGATGCACTTTCTTTCTCTGGTCCCTCCAATAATACCCCGTTTAACCTCTCTGCCGGTATGCACAATTTTACTCCAGCAGCTATATATCTCCCCAAAAACAGGCCAGGTTTTATATAGACTAAAAACGTGATGTAGCTTCTCTGCTCTGTGCCCATCTGCAAAATGCCACTGGTTAAACTGTGTCTATGTTATATATGGCTAGATTATGGGATGCGGGCATTCAATTAGACTACTGTCCATATGCAAGATGGTGGGCACATAAGGTGACATTATCATGGTGACCGGGCTGTTGATTGGCTGCACTCTGACCTCTGTAGCAGGCATTTTGGGAAATCTTATTCTTCAGCGATATTCACCATAAATCAAGGTGGATTTAATCTGATTTGGTGAAAATCAGGACGATTCTTCCACCTGACCAATCAAGACGAGCAACACTAGTTGTAATGCAAGATCTTCCTTACCAAAGCTAGTTATCTTACATAAATTATTCTGGGATATCTCAAAAAAGGTAAAAAAGTAAGGAAGGATACATCTAGTGTACCACATTAAAGGAGATGTCCCGCGCCGAAACGGTTTTTTTTTTTTTTAACCCCCCCCCCCCGTTCGGCGCGAGACAACCCCGATGCAGGGGTTAAAAAAACCACCCGCACAGCGCTTACCTGAATCCCGGCGGTCCGGTGACTTCAATACTTACCGCTGAAGATGGCCGCCGGGATCTTCTACCTTCGTGGACCGCAGCTCTTCTGTGCGGTCCACTGCCGATTCCAGCCTCCTGATTGGCTGGAATCGGCACGTGACGGGGCGGAGCTACACGGAGCCGCTCTCTGGCACGAGCGGCTCCATAGAAGAAAGCTGAAGACCCGGACTGCGCAAGCGCGGCTAATTTGGCCATCGGAGGCCAAAAATTAGTCGGCTCCATGGAGACGAGGACGCTAGCAACGGAGCAGGTAAGTATAAAACTTTTTATAACTTCTGTATGGCTCATAATTAATGCACAATGTACATTACAAAGTGCATTATTATGGCCATACAGAAGTGTATAGACCCACTTGCTGCCTCGGGACATCTCCTTTAAGTGAAGTCAAAATCTAGTCAAGGACTCGTTTTTAACGGATCTTTTTTTTTAAAATGAAACGGATAGCAAAACAGATCTAAGACTAAATCCTATGGATCTGGTAAACAGACCTGTCACACAATAAAAAGGACCATTTCTATCAGTTTATTTCTGTTTCGTTCTGTTGACATCTGTTATAACGGATCCGTCTTGCGTTCTTTTGTCATTCTTCCCACCTGCGCATGCTCATTTAAAAATGCATGCGTTAAATGGACAACAGTTGAACCAAAAAGAACCCCTTTCATTTGATTTAGTGACCCATTGACTATAATGTAAAAAAAAAAAGTAGCCTCTTTTCCATTCGCTTTGCATCTTTTTTGCGTAAACTATAGTGCAGCAGTCTGTGCTATTATTTGTGTTTAACCCTTTCCAATCCAATTTCTATCCTAGTTTTCCTAGGGGGCTTAATCTTTTTCTGCTGTTATGCAACGGCGCTATATGCTGGCTAAAGCCAGTACTGCATGAAGTGACACGTTGGATAGGCTCCGACAGCAGAGAGGCTGGCAATATACAGTAAGAGAACCCCGATGGACGTCTTACAACATTAGAGCAGTACAGCCTTAAATCATAATGTCTTCAGAGGTCAGGCAGTGGATTGGAAAGAGTTAAAAGAATGGAAATGAAATGGAACTGAGCATAACTGAATCTTAGAAAATCCCAGTGAAATCAATAGAATTTAAAACAACCTCCCCCCCCCCCCCCAATTTTACAGCTCCTATAATGGAAATGCAGAATCCATAAGCCAAATGCTGATGTGAACGAACCCTTATATCAAGCTGCATCAGTTATTTTCCTGGCTTACAGTAAGTATGTTATCTTACACTTATTACACTTGCAGCCTGAAGCAGTTACATTTAATCTGATATAAGCAATCTCTCTCGTTCTCCTTTGGGCTCATTAATAAACCCTAGTGACTGCACAGAGATCTATAGATGCATAGGGCTGCAATGCTGACTGGTTAACGGCAATCCAGAAATCATCAATTTAGTCAACCACTTCTCTCCTCCCCTCAATTACTCAGAATGTTGAGCACTATCAACACTTGATACTGCACCATCTACAGGGAAATATCGGCTTTCCTGAATTTTCAATAAGATGTAATCCCCAAGAAGGAGATTTCTAAGGTGAGGGCCCAGATCAAATTCAAACAAAAAAAATGTATATGGTAGAAATGTAGTATGTATCTTCAAGGGTTTAATTAAAATAACCCAGACTTTACTACGTGGCTCGTAAAGGACTCCTTTAGCGTGTGGGATGTGGCGAGTCAAGGTTTGACATCGGGGGTGCAGTCACTAGAGGCACAGCCAGACTGACCTACAATGACAGAGGACTAAGAAGAAAAACAGCTATGAAAACACCACTGATATTATTTTTATAATCTGCTGATATGCCATTGGAAAAAAATGAACTTCAATGAAATTCCCATATTTCACAGAGGATGTGACCTTTACTATGTTGTGGTAAAATTAAACTAGGAAAGTGATGACTATGTGTCCCTTTAAATGTCAAATGTGGATGTTACAATTTTTTTATTGCAATAGAATCCATAGTGCTCTCCACAAGATTAAGTTGTCAAAAAAAATGATCTGTGTATCTGTGTGAATTTCATCTTGTTGCACTGACTATTGCAATATGCTATATGTAATATTTATAGCGGTAGTACTTGTAAGTGGTGATTTTTACGCTCTCCTCTAAGCAAGCATAGTGATGCAGAGGCTCCCTAGGCACAATGCTGCTTCCAATCTGCTTCTATTCAGACTCTTCATTTTATGTGGTGCTGAAAATTACTAAATAATAATTTAAGCCCTTTATACTCTTCAGGTCACGCCTCATCAAAAGGAAGGTCCCGTGAAGCAAACTATGCATGGCCACCACTGTAGGGTTTGTAACCTTTTTCAAAGCAGGTGGAATAGACTTGCCTTTTACAAGAATAACCTGGAGGAAAGTCAATCTGGTTTTAAATGCAAACTATTGTAATGTATCTTTCATCTAATTTACTGCAGTGGGTTTATACATGGGGATTCAAAAAGAATGGTGCAAAAGTGAAGACGGTGTATTCATTCATAAATTAGTATAAAACAGCCAGAATGACAAAGAAAGATCTCTTTACGTTTTTAATGCACCTTACAGATGTTCAATGTAGCCGTCATAGGTGACACGGCAGATGTGAAATTGGTGGTCCAGTTCTGCCCAGATCTGTCCCAGCATATCCTTTGTTATCGATTCCACTGCAGCGGAGATGCGTTGTTTTAGGTCATCTAGTGTCACCAATGGCACCCATGGTGAAGATCTGTAAGGTGCACTAAAAACTTGGAGTTCT
The DNA here is from genome assembly GCF_035609145.1 of Eleutherodactylus coqui. Lineage (NCBI taxonomy): Eukaryota > Metazoa > Chordata > Amphibia > Anura > Eleutherodactylidae > Eleutherodactylus > Eleutherodactylus coqui. The sequence goes on along the minus strand of NC_089845.1, from coordinate 88,517,688 downwards.
TTGATTATTTTCATGTTATTCTGAATGTTGTATGTCAACTCATGCATTAATAAAGCAGCTTACTTTAGCACCATTCTTTTTAACTCGCCTTGTATTTCATGTAGCAGACCAAATCTCCATCCAGATATCCCTCAAGTAAAAAAAAAACCACAATGTTCATCTCATAGTAACATGCATGAGACATGGGAAACCTTACCCCAGTAATGCCAGGTTCACAAAGGGCATTTCTGATACAGTTTACCTTCTCTACGGTATTGCAGTAGGTAGACATGTAATTTAAGTGAACGTCATATTTCTTTTCATGGTTCAAAGCAAGCTGTGGTATAACAACATCACAGAAAGTCCCCCCCCCCCAAAACAAAATAGCACAAAAGTTCCCCAGTTTCCCTACCATTGTAAAAAAAAGCCTCATAGAAGCCCTCAATATCCTTTTAGATATTCTTCAATGTACTTAAAGAATTACCTGGCTGACATAAACCATTGTAAAATAAAAGGATATAAGATGTAACTGCTCATGACATATACAAGCAGCCATCTTTTACTTCAGTGTAATAACTACTTATGCTTGTATATTCTCCGTCTGTTTAGATCAGCTTGTTAGAATAAAAAAAATCAGCAACTAATGGGGAAGATTTATCAAAACTAGCACAATGAAAAAGTAGAGGGAGTTGCTTACAACATCCAGTCGGTCTGCTGCTTTTTCCAACATACTTCGAGGCTGAAGTACAACTTGTTGCCACCGGTAACTACTCTACTTTTCCATTGCACAAAGTTTGATTTTTTTTTCCATTTTGGTGGAAAATCCAAAGTGGAATAAAAAAAAAATTGTCCATTTTTCACTTTTACATTTAAATTGTGTCAGCATGTGCCCCATTTACCCCAAAACAGCTGCTATAATAATATGAGGATTGAAATGAGTTAGGAAAGAAAATGTGGTTCTATACTTCGTGGCAAAATAGTTACCTCTTCAGATTGAGAAGGACTGATGCGGGGCATCGGTGACACTTGTGGCGTTTTCAGCTGAGTCGTACTATTTTCAGATCCAAGCTCTCTGTGGACTGTCTGAATGTGATTTTGGAGTTCAATTTCGGATTCAAATTTTACATTGCAACTAGAGCATCGGGTCTTCATTATAGAGCCCTTATTCTTACTATCTACACAGGGTACATTGTCAGTCTGACTTAGAGAGGGCCTATTCGTGCTTAAAATTGCATTGGCAGTTGGACTGGCACTTTTACTAAGGTTAACACAGATAGCACAAAGACCATAGGGCAGACCATTGATATCAAGCTTCACCAAGTCCTGTTTAGAGCGAAACTCTTTTAGGCAAGAAGCACACTTGAACAATTTCTGTAAGGGTGGTGCACGAACAGTGGCCTGAATTGCAGATCCGTTTCCAGTTTTCTGCATATGAAATGTGCCATGAATCTTGAGCTCCAGAGTGGACGTCACCGTCTGCATGCAAACCACGCAACGAAACCCAGTCAATGAATTTCTCAGATCTGGATGCATTTGACAATGTTCTAAGAAATCCTCCTCACTGTGTAGAGGAAGCTTGCAAATTCTACAGTTCCCAGTGTCTAGACTCTTACTGTGTGTGACTTTGTGTTCTGTAAGAGTTAACAAAGATGGGAAACGTTCTCCACATATCGGGCACATGTAATGCTTGACTGGACCAAGATGTGTCTGCATGTGCTCTCTCAGACCACTCTCAGAAAAAAAGGTACGGGAACAGACATTGCACTTATAATTTCCCTTAATTAACTCAGCTTTTTTCTTGACGATTGCACTTTCACCAGGTCGGATATTGTGATCTCGGAGTTGGTGATTCTGCAAAAGAGAATCCATGGTGTAGGCAGCACCGCATATATCACAGCCGTACATTGGTTCAGAGGTATCGATATCTTCTTCACTGCCATCATGACTATTATGAGACTCTTGATTGTTTGTTAACAAGGTCTGAAGTTCCACTTCTTCTTTCTGAACTTGTTCCGCAGCTCCATTGGTTCCACAATTTTGTTGTTTGGCTTCAAACACACAATGTTTTTCCCTCAAGTGTTTTTCCAATAGAATGATGGCATGAAAAGCTTTGCTGCAAAATCTGCAATTATATTTTTTGCTGTGGGTCGTAATATGACACTGTAGCTCGACCTCTGTGCCGAAGGACTCGCCACAGAAAATGCACTTGTGGATTTTTCCCTGGTTCTCCAGGTGGTTGTGCTTTACATGAAGCTGTAAGTCGGTTTCTGTGCGGAAGTCCCAGTTACAGGAAGTGCAACGATATACTTTCTTTTCATTGCTATGTTTCACGGCCAAGTGAAGCTGAATGGAGACTTTGGAGTCAAACACTTCCTGGCATAGTGTACAACGGAAGAAAACAAATGTATGCATGTCTAGCAAGTGCTTCTGCAAATCATCCACTGACGTAAACTGTTTGTCACAACTTTCACAAATATAATATGTAGATGTGATCATAAAGTGAATAGTAACATGCTTTAAAAGAGATTCTTGGTTTGGAAAATCTTTGTTGCACTGAGGGCATGTCAATTTTGGCAGAACGGTATCAAGATGAGTTTTTAAGTGAGTCTGAAAACCATCGAGGGATGAATACTTGGCACCACACTGATTGCAGATGTACTCGCCTGCAGGTCTTGAAGGATTGCCACCAATGGTCTGCATCATCTTTAAGGAGGATTGATCCAAAGTAACAGGAGATAAGGGACTCAGAGCCCTAGATTTCTTCCCATTATGGATGTAATTTAATGCCAGCGGAATATTCTTGTGATTTTCCTTGATATGCTTGTTTAATTTTAGAACACTATTAAAGATTGGTGAATTGGTACAGTATGAGCAAGAGTATACTTCAACCACTGGATCTTTTGGGGTGCCCAACACTGGAGAACCAAAACGTGAACTGCTGAGGTCACAATGCACTTGCCGAATGTGCTCATCTAATGAAGAGTCTGTGAGAAACCCCATGTAACAATGCGGACAGAAGAATGCATTGCTGTCTTTTGCAACTGGGTTTGGAAACCCATGTGAACTTCTAATGTGCTCTTGGAGCATGTTAAGGTCATTGAATATTTCAGAGCAAAAGTTGCATTGATACACCATGGCAGGCATAGTAGAAACAATTAATCCTGGATCCTGAGCTTCATGTATCTGTTTGAGATGTTCATTTAGATTGTAGAGGGAAGGTAATACTTCTAAGCAGTACTGACAAATATGAGCTTGTTCTGGTTTATCTAAATGCATAGTTTTAAGATGTATCTGAAGGACAGCAAGGCTAGAAAATAATTGTTTGCTGCAGTAGATACAACTGTATGCAACTTTAGCTTGCTTGTTTGAAGGTGCATTGACATCACCAGCTTGATGAGAAGCCCTTTTCCTTCCACGACTTTTAGTTAGTGGTGGAGCAACATCTACCATCGTAGAGCTGTCCACGGACAGGTTTGAATCAGGGGTGGTACTCGATACGGACGTATAGCCTACAGTAACTAAAGAGGGACTGTTGCTTGGATTACAGGATTCTGGGTGTTGATGACTATCCATATGGCTATAAAGCTCCTCAATGCTGTGGAAAGTTTCTGAGCAAATGCTGCAAGAGTTTTTCTTCTCGTTGCCGTGAATTTGCTCCATGTGATTCAAAAGAGAGGTTTCTTCAACAAAAAGTTCATGGCAATACATACATTGGAGAGCTGCTCTGTCGTCATTTGGAGAACATTCAGGGTGACATTCAGCTATATGTTTCTGGAGATCCTCAGGAAAATCAAACCCTTCTTCACACTGGCTGCATTTCTGTGTGTCTTTCATTTTCCAGTCCTCCATTCTTGCACCAGACTGTGAACAATCTTTATTTCTTTCATGTACCTGCATATGACCATGCAGTGAGCTTGAAGAAAGGAACCCTCTTCTACAGATGGCACACTTATATGGCTTGTTGGAGGTATGAGTCTTTAAATGAATTTTAAGATGATCACTTCTAGAAAATGCTGCATCACACTCACTGCAGTGATATTTTTTGTCTCCGGTATGCAGTTTTATATGACGATCTCTACTTCTTTTATGCTTAAACAATCTACTACAATATGTGCACTTAAAAGGGAGTTTGTCGCTGTGACTCTGTTCATGGTGTTTTAAATAGCTGAGGCGACTGAAGGATTTGTCACAAAACTGGCAGGGATAGGGTAACCCTGGGATGCCCTCCTCTTCGCCAAAATCGCAACCTTCTCCGTGACTGGGTGAGGTCTGGTCTTTACTAGATGGCGATGAGGCTGGCCATGAACAAGATGGATCATCTTCTACATCTGCGCCATCTGAAAAATGAAAAACAGAAAACATTTGAAATATGTTAATATTCAAATAGGGGTAGAATATTGGGCAACAATGTTAATCATTAACGTTAATTAATCAAAAGTAGTACTTTAGGTTTCAAGCATTAAAAGGATTTGTCCTATTAAGTCGTCACGGATTATACAGATGACAGCCAATGTCATTGTAGGAAAAAGGAAAAGACATAAAAGGGAGGGCAAATAGGTCTCTATAATAGTGGTGTCATCTTAAGTGGCAGTGGGACTTTTGGGCCTCAGTAACACCAGGGCTCTGTTGCAACTGCTACCTGTTCAACCTCTATTGCTAGAGACTAGAGATGAGTGAGCATACTCGCTAAGGCACATTACTCGAGCTTGTCTCTAAAGATTCCGGAGCCGGCGGGGGCGGGGAGCGGCGGGGGAGAGCGAGGAGGAACGGAGGGGAGATCTCTCTCTCCCTCTCCCCCCGCAACTCACCTGTCACCTGCACCGGCCCCCGAATCTTTAGAGACGAGCGGGGAGATACTCGGCTAAGGCACTACTCACTCGAGTAATGTGCCTTAGCGAGTATACTCGCTCATCTCTAGTCTCTAGCAATAGAGGTTGAACAGGTAGCAGTTGCATCAGAGCCCTGGTGTCACTGAGGCCCAAAAGTCCCACTGCCACTTAAGATGACACCACTATTATAAATGGCACATTGTGGGTAGGGTGCCCCGTTACAGAATCTGCATTGGGAGCTTAAAAATACATCTTAACAGGATGTATCTACTTTACTGAACATATAGACAATGAGCAGCTAAAGAACATATACAAACAGTATGCGATAGGCAAATATTAATTTCTGGTTTTCCCACAAGTTCTCACTCCTTTATGGAATCATCAGAGCTGAAAAGCTGTCGGAGTTGGGAAAAATACAACGGTCAGGCAATATTGTTTTAATAAGAAATTTTAAAAAAAGCAGCATGGTATCCCGTGGAAGAGCAGCATTAAAAGTGAAGTTCAGAGCACACAAATGTGCATTGTGTTGAAGTTCAAGAGGTTCCCCAACATTTCTTCCTTTCTCCAACAACATTAACATGTTGAACTTCCTTAGGAAAGTGGGAATGGAGCTTTCAAGTGATACAGACAAAGCAGAATCCCGGAAACAGGAACATTGATAAACTATTACGAATAAAGCTTCAGGATTTATTAACAGCAGTTGAAAATGATGACGGTCAGTTCACAGGAACTGAAGTGTATATGCTAACAGATATAGGTGTAGGAAATAAGAGAATTAGATTAGATTTAAAGGGAACCTGTCACATTGAAAATGCAGTCAATTCTGCAGGCAGCAGGTTATAGAGCAGGAGGAGCGGAGCAGACGGATAATATAGTTTGTGGAAAAAGATGCAGTATTTATACCTTATTCATTAAAATCCCTGCTCTTTCTCCGTTTAGCAGCCCAGTGGGCGGTCCCATCAGTGTGTGACTGTCACTGATAGGACCGCCTACAGGACCTCTCAGCTCAGAAAAAGAGGAGATGCAAATTAATAAAATACAAGTTATACTGAATCTTTTCTCACAAATCTATATATCAAACTGCTCAGCTCCTCCTGCTCTATAACATATAGCCTGCAGTTTGAATATCATGTTCAAGTTGACAGATTCCCTTTAATAGGAGATAATCATTATGTAAATAATACCATCTTGAAAAATAAACTATTTTTTTTCCTGTCCTTGAGACTGGTATCCGCTTCAAAGCAACCCTCCAGTCCTGGACACACAAACATGGCCATATTGCTTCTTAAACTATCTGATGCACATTGTGCAATCGTATGCATTAGTAGTCTAGGACTCTACATACTGCTCTGGCTGACCAGTTCTGCTCACAATTGCAGCACTAGCCAATCAAAGCATTTTATAGTGTATTAGACTAATGAAGCATACTAATGCTCAGTAAGCATCACGTTGTGAGAAAAGCGGCCATTTTTGTTTGTCCAGGACAGGAGTGTCGCTTTAATACAGGATATTAGAGAAGGCAAGAGATATTCTATGAAATTATCGCTTGCTGAAAGGATAGGTGAGAAATTATTGATTGTTGGGGGTCCCACCGCTGGGACCCCCCCCCCTCCCGGGATCTTAAGAACAGCCTATCCGAATCCACCTGTTGATGGGCGGTAAATTATTTGTGGCATAAACGCCCTAAACTGTTGTGAGTTCAGGAGTGGTTTTCAGCTAATACAAAAAGGAACTAAACCAACTTATTTTCTGTGTGCTTTTTGGAAAACTGAAGCCTATTCGTTGCTGTGAACACTGACCGTTTTGCTTTGTGCTAATTTTAATGAATCTCCCTAATCAAAATTAAACTTATATAACATAAGACTAGAAATCCCTTTCATTCTATAACAGCTATTCTTTTAATTTAGCATTCAACATCATTGCCCAAGTAACGTAATCCATAATGCAGAAAAGAAAAGCATTTAAACAAACAAAATTAAAAACATTGCCCTCCATATTATAATGGCTAACCTACTTGTTTTCAGTCTTTTCTGTAGCATTTCTTCCTTTGAACCCATATGTCTTATGCTATTGTTTGAATTTTCCCCATGAGTCACCTTTTCCTGGAGATTGGTGCCTTTCTTATACTCCATGTGTGTTAGTTATCACAGTTACTGACATCTCACAGTTTCAAAATTACAAGTGTGATATGACCTGTACGTACTCGACAAGTGCCATATGATTTGGGCAAACTTTTGTAATCCCAATATAACCTATTTATGTACTCTTCGCTGGCTATTTATATAGTGCAACCTATTCTGTTTGGGCATTATTCACAGTGTTTCATATCAATGTAGCTCACAGCTGTATTTCCCAAAAACACGTTATGGCTGCAGAGTGAACACCCATACAAATCCCAACATGACCAAAAAGTAGAGTGAAGCACGTAACGCTCAAAAAGTGGTTAATCCTTGGCTATAACAGAATGAGTCCTAAACTTCCCAGAAGCAATATTAGCCCAATTTATGAGATGGTCATGGATGGAGTACCCAAGACCAGACATCTGCACACAAGACTCAGCTCATCAAGTGAGTGGTCACTCTTTACCATCATATGAATAAAGCTGATGGATACAACTATAAAGTCTGGTGGAGTTAGAATAATGATCTTGGGTTGTTTTCATGGTTTGGGCTTGCTCTTTATTTATAGTGTAAGGAAAACCTTGCGTTACAGAAATAAGAATCGTATGCTTTGGACTTTGCAGCAAGTGTGTTATAAAGGCTCTTGTTAAGGAATGACAATGTTCCTATGTGAGTCTCATAAAAAATAGTGAGAAGAACTGGAACACCAAGAGCGAGTCAGAGCTTATCTACAAACACCAGTGCTCAGCCTCACTTATGACTTTGTGGTTAAAGGTTGTAAATTCCTCAAGCAAAGTGCCAAAATCAAGAACTCTCCCATAAGAATAGATGGGGAAATAAACACCATACTGATCTCCATAGTTTTATAATAAGATCTTACACATATATTACACAGATGTGATGATTAAACTTGCATATACTCCCCTCTCCCCTCTCCCCTCTCCCTGCTGTGCCCCATGATGGGTCTTTCCACTGGTGTCATGTTTACAAGTTTCCCCAGTCTGTTAATAAGACGTCACATGCTGCTGTAGACAATGACGTTCAACGCTCAGTCGCTGAGCCTCATGATTGTTTGCAGTCCCGTCTGTTTATGGAATGATACAGGTGCTGCAGGCAAACACCGCAGCGGAGGACCGAGCAGTGTTGCGGGACATAACAGGGAGTGGGGAGAGGGGAGTATATGCTGGTTAATTATTATACTGCATGGGAATGGGGTTTTTCCAAAGAAAATAAATAAAGCAGGCTCCAAAAATGGTTGAAAGCCTTAAGCAGGTAAAATGGGGAAATGATAGCAAACCTTTAATTAAGTTTCAAGTAGAAAGAGACAAGAATCTTACTGTGATATACTGTTTTTGTAACTCCCACTATGGTAAGTATTACAAGGGTAGACTAGATTGCCTATTCAGTCTTTTTCTAATGTCAACCTTCTAAGTTTCTATGACTGGAAAGGTGACCAAGAATGTGCAACCCCCACCATTGTAGTATATGGAAGTTATGGAGAGAGGTGTCGCTTTCTGTAGGTTGAATTGAATGGGGAGAGCTGTGCACATAAAGTATGTAACCACCAGCTGGATTGCTGGCCCCTTGTCTGGCAGAACAAGGTTCAGGGGATCCCATTTTCTCAAAAACCAGCAGCCCAGATAGGAGACCTTTATCTATCAAACATTTATGGTATATCTTATGCATATACCATAAAGGCCTCAGATGAGAATACTCCTTTAAAACGATGTACAAGGTTTTCATGCTACAGGGATGCCAAAGGATCTTCTGGCTACTCACAGGCTACCTTGTTTTCAAGAGAATACAAAGGACAAATAACGAGGATTTGCAAAAACGGTGCAGTTCGGTTTACGCTATTTCAGAAGTCCATCGAATGTAAATCACAGAACTAAAGTCCATTTACTTAGGGAAAACCTTGAAAGGCATCAACAGGCTTTGCTTTCCATAACCTGGAAAGAATTAGCCAGGTACTCCATACCAGTCACATTGATGTAAAGAAATATTATATCCCTCAGATGGAAGCCAGGACTGGTATGAACTGCATAGACATAAATGAAGCCTTCGTTCCTTTAAGGTAGAAAGATTTTACTAGAATCTTAACTTCTTTACTTATCCACAGGAAACAGATGAGGATTCATTCCTTTCCTGCATCAAGAAACTGATGACAACACCATCTCACTATCAATGCCAGATGGCAGCCTTCTAACTCTGTGAAAACAACCAAACTTCACTCCTGGAGTCATGCCCATTACAACAATTTCTTTTATTACAAGTTGGAAATGGTAGGATTTGGGGGAATTTATTAATGCTCTTACACAAAACGTTATATGAAGGGGCTCTTCTCCATGTGTAATCCAAAGCAACAGAACTCATTGCTGCAACCAACTGCTGTCAGGAAGCTTGAAGAGAGAATACTCAGCTAACATCCTGCTATGACTGGTACAAAAAACCCTACTCTCCACAAGACAGAAGCATGATTTACTTATATTAGCCGGGCACATGACAGCAGGCACTTCTGTAATCACAATGTTAACCATTTACGCAACGTGGCACATCTTACGGAAAATTGTACGTTTTATTTCTTGCATAGTTCAGCATGAATACTTTGAAAATGAACACAATTCTTCTGCCCATCTCGTGACTCGTATCTTTGTTTCCTTCATTTCCTTTCCAGGGATCTGGGAGATGTCCATATAAATGATTGCCCAGTTCATGCCAGCTCTGTTACAAGTAATATGAAAAGAGGAAGGTGTTGGAATTTTACTGCATGTTCCTTAGCTTAGGTTTTCATAGCTAGGCTTCAATGTAACATACTCCACTGCTGTCTGAAGCCAATGACCATATATAATGATATGCAAGAATCACTTGAACGTTTTACCACCTTATATCTACTTCCTCATCTTTGTCTACCAGGGCAGGGGCGTAACTATAGGGAATGCAGAGGATGCGGTTGCACCCGGGCCCAGGAGCCTTAGGGGCCCATAAGGCCTCTCTTCTCCATATAGGGAGCCCAGTACTATGAACAAAGCATTACAGTTGGGGGCCCTGTTACAGGTTTTGCATTGGGGCCCAGAAGCTTCAAGTTATGCTTCTGTCTACCACCCTATCTGTGCTCTTTGTTCTGATAATGATCTTAAACCAAGCTCCTCAGCAATCTGAACCTCCTACTCCCATCTCCAAAGCTTTTCCCTGAGCTGCACTAGTTCTATGGAATTCACTAGTTTAGACAATCTGGTTAATCACCAATATCTACAGTTTTAAGTGTGCCCCAAAAACATTTCTTTAGGAAGGCCTTTCACATCCCCTAATCTAATTTTTCTTCTACAGAACCCAACTGTTTACCCCACAGTCCATGCACTCAACGGCACTCCACAGATACCAGCTGGTGACCGGCTCATGCAGCTTCATTTATACTACCTTATTTAGAAAAAAGGCCATGCCACAGAACAGGCAGTTTTACCTCTTATATGACCCCTATTTCCTCTTAGATTATAAGCTCTTGCAAGCAGCCCACATGCTATGGGCCTGTAATGTCAAGTCGTTATATATTTACATAAAATATACTAAAAGAAAAAAAAATCTTTTTGGAAGGCCTATTCTCCACGTCGCAGAGGTTAACCCTGTTAATATTTCAGAAAAAACATTAAAGGGCTAATTCCTACGAGCATAATACAACGCGAATAAAACCTACGGATTTCAATGGGGTTATACACACGTACCTATTCTGCATGCGATTTTTGGTCACATTAAAAAATTACACAGCATGTCCTATTTTGGTGTGCATTATGCACAGAAATAGGCCATTGAAGGGAATAGGACTGTGCTGATATATAGTGAATACACATGAAACATGAATGAATGGCCTTTCCTGCGTATTTCTTTTTTTTTTTTTTGCGCATAAATATGCAAGCATAAAAACCGCAAACAGGGCTCAAATATGCAGGAAGTAGATGATTTTTGGTCCGTGAACATACTGTGTATTCACGGACCGAAATATGCTTACACCCATGTGAATGAGCCCTTACGGGTCTTTGTTTTCTAACACAGCCGGAAAACGCGTATACATGTGAGCGGTCACTCACCACATCCTAGTACAGGTTCATTCAAAAGAATATAAATGATCTGTAACCAAGTGATTTTTTTTTTTATATCATCAAGGAAGTGGAAAATTCTACTGGAAATATTTGATCTCAGTAAGTGTGTAATGCCACACAGCCACTTACCTATATCGGTTCATTCAAACTAGAGATGAGCGAGTATACTCGCTAAGGCACATTACTCGAGCGAGTAGTGCCTTAGCCGAGTATCTCCCCGCTCGTCTCTAAAGATACAGGGGCCAGTGGGGGGCGGGGAGCGGCGGGGGAGAGCGGGGAGGAATGGAGGGGAGATCTCTCTCCCTCTCCCCCCCTCAGCTCCCCGCCGCAACTCACCTGTCACCCGCGCCGGCCCCCGAATCTTTAGAGACGAGTGGGGAGATACTCGGCTAAGGCACTACTCGCTCAAGTAATGTGCCTTAGCGAGTATACTCGCTCATCTCTAATTCAAACGTATATCTTTAGGGTAAATTCACACATGATAGAAATGCCGTGGATTTTTTTCTGTGGATTTATGCCAAAAAATCCACACCGGAATAGCGGATCAGATTTTAATAAATCTCATTTACATTCTGCAAAAAATTTCTGCCCAAAAATTGACTAGTGATGCGGAATGTTTTAAATCCTCAACATGCCAATTCCAGTTGTATATTGTTCAGGTTTGCTGTGGATTTACCCAATTAACTTTAATGGCCAAATCAAAATCCGCATGCAACTGTGGATTTACAAACCATTACATTTTTTGTTACTTTTTTTGCATAACCAACAGCAGTAAATATGCACCATATCTGCATGATTTGGAGCAGATTTGCCCTGCGGATTTCCCTACGAATCTGACCTGTGGGGATTTACCCATATCAAGCAAACATAGTTCATGTTTTTTTTTAGAAAAATGCAACAAAATAACAAGTCCTAGTCTCACCTCTCCTGGCTCCCCGCTGTGTACAGCCCTGCCGCTCTGGGTCTCCCGATGAAGTACTGTTTATAGGTTACAGCAGCCAGTTTACAGGACCTCACAGCACTCGATTGCTAATCTCAGTCATTGGGTGCAGCAGCCCATAACCAAACATCAGGCACGAAGGACTGAACAGCAGCACAGGGAGAGGTGCCTATATCACTGCTCTTATTTCCTCAACCAACGAAATAAAGATCTCAGACAACCCCTTTAACTATTAAACCACATTTTTTTTCTTGAACGAGGGGACACAAGGGAATAAGCACCAATCAGGGTGGGGGTTTTATATGGAAAATAGTCAATGAAAGAAAGCAATCCTGTACATTCCATTTTCTTTTTTTCTAACCCATCCTCATATGTGATGCTGACATAAATCCTCTCTTGCAGCACTCAATATAGGCTGCTTAGTGTAAATGTGTTTTCTGTGTCACTGTAAGTACACTGCATTTCAGATGAAAGCACTTAACTCCGCAATGTAAATTTTTAATTTTTCCCAAGCAGTTCAGTTCCTTCGCACTAACTGGTTCTGCGAGGATTTTCAATTCTGCTCATTAGAAATAAAACCCTATATTTTATTTCGTAAGATTTATCTGGAAAGTCTATTTAAGGATGCCAATGTGTATGTTTAGTGTGTGCAGATGTTTTCTTGGAAAGGGTCTGTATTCACAGCGTTTCACCATTTCCATAAAGCACATTAAAAACAAGTGTGTGAACACTCACAGATGAAAGTATCCAACACTCCTGAGATTTCCAGTGGAAAGAGCTGGCTGACTTTTCTCCAAGCAGACAGGAATGCCCGTGATTTTGAGGCCTGAGTAAATAAAAGAGGTCCTTATTTCCTAATTTTGCTGGCTAGCCATACTGCAGCAGTCTCTGTGTTGCTGCCAAAGGGGATACAAAAACTGGAACTACACCCAGCAGCTAAAGAACTGTCTTTGTTAGCAAGCCAGACTTTCCTGACCATCTTCTGGCAATAAAACTGCCATATCCTGCAAGAAAGACCTCCATCTAGAGTTTGATCATTCTCTAGTCTGCCTAATAGAACTGCACAACAGATTTTGCCTGCGCTTTTCTGGAAGAGGACAGCTGGAAACACAGTTAGTGGCAGCACAACACCTGTTCACTCATATTTATGGTAAAAAGTGCCGGATAACGCTTTAAACTGCAAAGCTATACCACAGGAGATATCCAATACAAAGATACTAAAATTCATGTTCAAAGTGCCTTGTTGCCAGCCATATGACAGCCGGTAGATGTACTGTGAGGACCAGCGGAGGCTTCGACTGACTAGAAACAAATGACAATAAGGATGATCAAGAAATCACACTAAAAGCATGATTAAATAGAAAATGAAAGACTACAGTCGCGCTCTCGTTAGGCTTTAGATTTGACATTACGCAAAATGCACAAATCATGGATTTGCCGCGGATTTACAATGCATGGCAAATCACATCTGGATAAGATTTTAACAAAGTACTTTAGCAGGAACTGACCTGCGGTGCAGAGTTTTAAATCCGCAGCATGTCAATGTCTGCTGCGCAGGTTGCACGGATTTGTTGTGGGTTTTCCCCATTGAATTCATTTAGAAAGAAATTTGCAAGCGGTCTTATTGTTGCGGACCAGTCGGCGGATTACCTGTAAGTCTGCAGCAAATTCCACAAGTCCAGAGAAGTTAAAAATAAACGAAACGCTCTACTCAAAAAAGCCTCAGACAATGACGTGTTGTTAGACACATGACCATGGCAGCTAATCGCAGGCCGTAGTGGTCTCATATGATGACACGTTATTGACGGGTTTACAGAGACCAGCTGAGTGGCCAAGACAGTTTAGCAATGGAAGTGCCAGGGAAGGCAAGTATAGTGTGTTTTTTCTTTTTTTTTTTTTAGATGCTCGGTTTCTATTGGCAGGAAGATCTGCACAAAAATCTGCAGCAAAATAAGCGCCGTTTGGAGCAGATTTGTTGCATTATTTTCCCTGCCGCAAATCCCTTACATGTGTATTTACTAGAGATGAGCGAGTATACTTGCTAAGGCTAACTACTCGAGTGAGTAGTGCCTTAGCCGAGTATCCTCCCGCTTGTCTCTAAAGATTCAGGGGCCAGCGGCGGGGGAGAGCGGGGAGGAACGAAGGGGAGATCTCTCTCTCCCGCTCTCCCCCCCGCAACTCACCTGTCACCCGCGCCAGCAGCCGAATCTTTACAGACGAGCGTGAAGATACTCGGCTAAGGCACTACTCGCTCGAGTATTTACCCTAAAAATTCTTTAATCTGCCAACTATCTATCCATCACAAGATATGGCAGCTTCATAGTCACAATGTGGGCACATTATAGCAGAATTCCCCCAGCCATAAAACCTGGATCCTTATTGATTCCTGAGCCTACAGCTTCAACAACAGTCGCATATTTCCTGCTAGCAGTTTATTCTGCACTGCTACTATCTGGTAATTATATCAGAACATATCCATCTACTGCATCTTCCAGCCATCACGTCTTGTCAATTCCACGTAAAAGGAATTTTACCACATTCTAGAAAATTTCCTTCGTATAGCTCAGTCGTTAACACGTCTGCTGTTTCTACAATGTACAACAATGTTCTAAATACTTATCACAAACATGTTAAGTGTCAAATTAAGGTTCGTTACATCATGTGGTGCAGAGTTTTAAGGCAGCAGAAATGCAGTCCTAAGCTCTCACTCACGACCTGAAGGTTGTGAGTTCAATCCCCAAATGGTTCAGGTAGCCGGCTCAAGGTCGACTCAGCCTTCCATCTTTCCGAGGTCGGTAAAATTAGTACCCTGAAAGCGCTGCAAAATAAATTGACGTTATACAAATAACAAGATTTAGATCTGTACCTAGAATTGACAATTGACACGCTTTAAATAGCAACACTCCAGTGGAAAAATCTAATTGTCTATGGCCAATCTCTGAGCTTGAAAAAGGCCTCTTGTGGGCCGAAACGTAGCTTTGCCATCTTTTATGGAATGATTATGGAGAAATAAAGATTTTCTACTTTTATAAAAAACTTCCCTGTATGCTGCCACTACTCATTTCTTCTCGTGGACAACCTCTGAGCCAATCAGCAAACAGTTACTTTAGGACAGCCTGTCTAGGCTGCAGCTATCTGATGCTTTTTGGTTCTACCCAGAGACGGAGCCGTTTGGGAGCAGTAAAGCGGAATCCCCAATACAGATGTGAAACCACCCTAATAAGGGCTTTGTATATAAAATATAAACACAGTAAGTTGTTTCTAAGTATCTTTTTACTTCTTCAATAATATATGCTCTACAGAAAAGGAAATAGAGGGATCCTTATGCAGCCCTTCACAGCCATTTTTTAATTGTCCATGCTAGCTTTGTTACCTAGAGTTGTAGAAACAAAAAAACTGTCGAAAAAATGTTTCAATCAAGGCTATTTGTAAATATGCTTCATGTTTGAGGAAGAGACCAGTGTTTAGGTCTCAATACGCATTGGAGCTTTTGGGGGCTTTTTCAGCTTCCTTAGTGAGGCTAGGTGAAGTCACCCCCAGCCTGCAGTTTCTGTGTATGCAGCCGCTACGGACCGGAGTGGCTGTGTCTCACATGTGTGCTCTGTGCTTTTTTTCTTAACTACTGGTCACTGCCTTCTGCTCCCGTTCTCCACCCGCCATTGTTCGGTGATTGCCTTTTACATTGGCATATTATTGTGCTTTTTTGGCATATTTTTCATCTTTAGTGCACCGTTTGTACATTATTGTTTGTATGCTTCATTTTTATTTTAGATGCGTTGAGACATAAAAGTTTCTGAGAGTGGATTTAGCCTTTAAAGGAAAAGAAAGTAAATTAGATGCATTAACAGCCCCTCATAGCCACACAAAGGGAGCAGTATTTGTACCACCTTGTATAATAGCACTTATAGGAGCCAGCCCCGGTCATTATAACATCACGAGCTATACTGCTATGGAGCTTCATATAAAAATAATAAAGCAAAAAACATCAGCGACAATGAAAGTTTAAAACTTCTTCCTTACATTTCCCTAGACAGGGTTTGTTGATATACTTTGCTTCCTAAGCTAGATCTCTGAAATGGCAGGCCGGCCTCTTAACTGCCCTTCAGGGACTCTGTGTCATGTATGTGCAGTACTGCACAGCAATTTTTACTTAAAATGTACCTGAATTTACAATAGATGTTTTCTAAGCATCTAAAACCAATTGATTTACAAATCCAGCACATCTAACATCAGGGGCATTTTCTTCTTCTTCTTGGAACCCACTGAGAGCAAGGCTTCTAGAAAATAGTTATCATTTCCCAAGATTTACTGTAGCTAAAAAACAGCAGTTTAAATGTCTACTGCTGTGTGTGCTGTAGGAGTAACCAGAAACAAAAATGAAAAGGGATGGGAGATATGTAAGGGATATTTAAGTGATTGAAACACCATAACTAGCAGCCATGTTCACCCGTCTGACTGTGTATTATCACATTGCTATTCAGGATGCTATATGGCATCGCTTTCATGCAACAGACAAACAAGTGACAATGAAGTCCTTGAGAGCAGAAAGCATACATAATCCTCCATGGAGAATCACTTTTTTAAGTTGTTTTTTTTATACAAAATTCATGTTAATGATCAGTCACTTGACAGCCATCATTCCCAACGACCTAACAATCGCCTTGTATAATACTATTTGTACCGATTAAGCCTACATGTACATGGCCTCTTTTTTGGTCCGATTTTCAGGCCAAAAAAATGGTCCGAAAATTGGATGGAAATGGCATCTATTCATTGGAACGGGTGTTTGCACATTTTTGTTTTCTCACACGCGTAGCACGTCCTATTTTTGTTTGGCTTTCGGAAGAGAATAGCACATGTCAATGTCCGGTGTTCAGCACATCGGACAACACTTGGACAGGATGTCCATGTGCTGCCTAATTCGAGTTGTGCCCGAGAATCTCAGGTACAACTTTTAAATTGCCCGTAGCTCGATAGTGAGGAGGAGCTGCCAGACAATATAAAGCTGCTTGCATTAGGGGAAACAAAGTAATGAGATTGTTGGCAGACTCATTAACAAAAATTTCAGTTGTCTTGATGTAGTTTGTTTTTTTATTTTTTCATACATCATCTGTTTTTCACGGCTGCAAAAAAAAAACCAAAAAAAACTGACACAGGCCCCAATTCTTTTTGTTTTCCTGTGTATCTTAATAACGGAGCTTGAAATACGGTGCTTGGAATAGAGGCAACATACCGAAGGCGTCTTTGTATTGTCTGTTATTTTTGTGTTCCCATTGACACAAATGGTCAAGTCTCATTTGCATGCTGGACCAGAATAGTACATGCGGTGAAATTTTTTCATGGTAACAGTGTGCCTATATGAGAAAGATTGAACTAGAATTGGCACAATGACTACTATAGGTCTGTGTGATTTCACAGTGCCTTTCCACAGGATACAAAAAGGTCAACCTATCCTATAAAGGTACTCCAAAAGCACATACATTTTTGCCCAGTACCTTATAGTTGCTGGGGACTTTTTGTACATTTTGCCCATCTGTTAACCAAGACAAATTCCACACTTTGAAATGTGCAAATAAAACCTAAATTAAAAATTGAAAAAAAATCACATAAAACATCTATGCCCTTACGTTTTTGGCAAGTAGACACCCAGAACATGGTCAAAATGCGATTAAGCACTTGATGTACAGACACCTTCATGCAATTTTGTGTCATTTTTCATTTAAAATGCATACAAATCTGTGTATGAGTGCACATAGAGGAAGGCTGTCAATCACTGATAGCTCCGCCCATTGGACTGTTCAGCTCAGACTGAGCAGAGATGTAAGTGAATAAAATACAAGTTGTACTCAATCTTCCCCCATAAAACTACGTATCAATCTGCTCGGCTCCTCCTGCTCTATAACATCATGCCTGCAGTTTGGACAGCCTGTTCAAGCGCACAGATTCTTTTTAAGATAGGTATTGAAAAAAGTAGACCACCCCTAAAATTCAAAAACAACACACCTTGAAAAGTGAATGTGCATGGGAAACTTTATGTATTTCTTGAAACCAGCCAACCTGGTGTTAGCAGTTGTCTTGACATGCTCTTGACAGTTACTTCCACCTTCACATAACTTTGTGACAAACTGGATTTTTTTCTTTTTTTTAAGTCAGAGGGTGAAAATGGGTTAAAATGTCATTTCTGACTGAAATATCTGTATATTAAATATTCTTTTCTAGTGATAATCATTTTCACCTTGTCTGCAGGTTGTAACAGGTAATGCTAGAGTGGTAAGTGAATACTATGCTAACAACCAGATACATCCTGTATAATGCAGAAACTACACTGACATGTGTGTGTTTGAGATGGGTAATGTATAAGAAAAGGGTCATGTACATGGCCAACTGAAGTCATGTGACTTCTAAAACAGGTCCGATGTTCTACTCATGATTTAAAAGTGTCCCAGTCATGGTTAGCGATGATCAAATATAGATCAATTTGTCGATTTACATCACTACGACAATGTCTCGGTTTTCACTTTGACTTTTGGAGTCTTTTCTATTAGTCAATGTCAAAAAAATCTAATCCAATCTCATTTATCGCTGTCGTATAAGGTTCTTATATTTCATTTTTACTTTAAAAAGTTTAATGAGAGCAAACAGATCCCAACTAATGGTGCGAATGGATGTCAACGTAGAAGCATAAACACATATACAAAAGGGAGAAGCAATATTGCAACCATCACTAATTCCTTTCACATAACTGACTGTTTTCTCCACTCACTCATTCCTCTCATAACTTATTTAACTGCATGAAAACTAATACCCTCTGCACAGCGTTTAAAGAAGAAACGTGAACTTTAACAATTAATTTATAATTTACAGATGTTTTTAAAATCTATCAATATTTTAAGAGTGCTCTGGAAGGACCAATTAAATGCATTACCAATTGGGTTACTAGGCTGCAGGATTCCTAAGGTTACATACATTAACTGTATCTTCGGCTCACTTAGCTAGATGTGCACCATAGTAAAAGATAAATTCTGCCTGCATATGTGAAGAACCGCTCTGTGACGTGCCGCTGCATATTTAGCCATCATTAACTGCGCTATTTAGATAAACTATTTCATACGCCATCATTTTAAAGGAGCCCTCAGGTCAACAATACTGATACCCTATAAGCTATGCTGAGTACGTGTGGTCCAAATATCTATTATTTATACGTTCGTATTGTCATAGGTGAGAAATTTCTAATGAGATTTCAATAAAGTTGCTATTTTAATAGGAATTGTTTATAGTACTTGGTTGGGTTATCAGATTACCGGGCAACATCCCATTTAATAGCACTTACTATAGTAAAATAATAAACTAATCGGTACTTACCCCCCTACTGCTACTGGGATCCAGGGCTGTAATCCCGTCCTGAGCCCACCGTCTGTTGTGACAGATGACATCACCATCTGCGTGGAATCATTTAGTGATCCTTCATTGAGCATGGGGTTGGACCAGATGAGATGGAGGTCCCTTCCAACTCTACCACTCTACAATTCTAAGTTGGGTGACTGCTGCAGTGTCTCTGCTTGTTCTTTTGGTGTTCACATCTACAGCTCTGATTGGCTGCAGTGGTCAGCTGATATCGACCGTCAAAGCAGATAACGGGACCACAGCGGGGCAGCAGTGCTGAATCCCGCCGGCAGACGTAGGGGGTAGTACTGATCAGTTTATTATTTATTTTGCTACAGTGAGTGCTATTGAAGGGATGTTGTCCTGCAACCACACAACGCCTTTAACATATTAAGGCACTCACGCGTTATGGCACTAAGGCCGGGCTCACATGGCCGTTAGCGTATTCCGCTGCTGGCCTCCATAGCAGATTACAGCTGTGACCATGCATACAGCCGCAAAATTGTACTGTGCATGGCCACATTCTCATGCAGGTGCTCATGCGCAATACACCTTTGTAATTGCGTATGGGCTGCAGGTATATCTGCAAACATGGAGAGCAATGGGCTCTATGTCACGGATATCTGCAGTAAAATAAAACATGGTGTTTTATTTTCCGTTCGCGGATTACACAATTCTGACACGCTAATATGATCGAAACTGTCTAAATTAATGGATTTGATTGAGCCACATATTACCGTGGATCGTATGCTTGCAGAATCCACAATTCAAATCCGGTTGCGTGAGACCGGCCTTAGCGTTTGAAATAACCTTCATTACAGGATTGTGCCTCCACTTGATAACAAAGTGGTCCTATTTCCTAAACCTACTCCGAGGCATAAACTGCTCAGCTCCTCCAGAAGCCTACAAGACATAGATTATGTCTCTTACAAAGTGCAACCATGCTGGCACTGATTATCACTGAACGGAGGCAATAACCTGTAATTGTGGAAATGTCAAACAGGCCTTTGTTAGTAAATGCTATAACACAGTCAAAGTTAGTTTAACTAGAAAAGTACTTTAAGATGCACCTGAAAATCTACTGAACATTATTAAAAAAAATCAATAGTTCTCTACATAGGTATAACATAAAGGTGCTGGACCCCAATGCAGAATCTGTATCAGAGTCCCCCAACTGTGCTGCTTCATTTATAGTACTGGTCTTCTCATATGGAAAAGAGCACCTATGTGCCACCTAAGCTTTCCAGGCCAGGTGCATCCACTATAGTTATAGTTAAGCCCCTGGATCACTACCCTTCACCCCAAAAACAAACAAAGAACAGAATGCAATAATATAAACTAAGGTCGGACTCCCAACGGTTGGATTCTGCATGTGGGAGGTCCGCAGCAGATTCTGTCTGTGAGCCCGGCCGATGACCCTGCGTACATCGCATAATTGTATTATGTAGACAAACAGGCGGTCATTCGCAGTACAGAGGTGTTTTTTTTAGGGTTTCCTGCGTTGCTTATTGACGACACGGGTACCCCCAGCCCATACGCAATGTTAATTGTGGGTTGCACAAATTCACTCATTGACATCAATGGAGGCCGTCCACGCGGAATCCGTGGTGAAATAGAACATGCTGGGATTTTTCTTTTGCTCGTGGAATACGCAATTCATATCTGCTGGTGAGAAGGAGGATTCAAAACTACATGCTTTTCAATGCTCACTTTTTACCGCGGATCGCCGCGGGGACGGCGATCGCTGAATCCGCTCTTCGAATGCAGTTGTGTGAGACTGCTTTAAGTTGTATGCTATAGTTTCTTCTCAGATGTACATTCACGTACATACTTCTCAGAGCAATATCAACAAAGCTGGCCTGGCACCAAGCTGATTTTAATAGTAACTGACACATGGCTTCTCTGTGACATTCTGATGACACGTTCATTACATTCACATACATTATACGACAAAAGGCCATTTTATCGGTCTCCAAACTATTTTGCAGGAACATGAATGTAACAAACCTATATAGCTACTTATTCCACGACAAGCATTTCATCAGAACGTAAAGAGTTAGTATAAGTAATAAACACGTTCTTGCATTATACTTGTGCAGCCTGAAAGCAATATATTTTTTATTGAGACAGTTACCCATCGGGAATCATGCACAGAAGTCCTTTACGGCACCAAGAGACTCCTACGGGCCATACTGTATGGCTATAGTCTTATACGGAGGCATTGGAAACGGTTTCCCTCATGGATTCAGTATGAATCGGACTGAAAAGAATAGCGGAATTCCCCCTCGGATGCTCCATTATGGAGATAGCCTTCCTCAGAAGCATTCTTCTATAATACGACGGGCATGAGACCGTACAGTGACAATATTTTATGAGTCTAGCGCAGTGAAAAAGACAAATAGCATTTTATTTAAGTCTATCTGCTAAATCCTATTTTTATTAATTTAGATTCACATGGTGGAGGATTGCTCCAAAGAGTGAGAGGAGAAAAACAATATCGCAGCTCCCAGTGAAATGAAAAGCGATCTGACCAACAGCCAGGAGATCTGTCGCTGACAGTTTCCAGTCAGGAAGCTTACCGAACTCACAATTAACTGCCTGAAATCAAGGCTGCTCCAGACACTAGATATATTATACCTCACTTTAGTGGAGCTCTGAAACTTGTGCCACTTCCTCCCTCTCTTTGGCGTTGCAGTATGAAATACAGTAAATTAAGTGCTCTGTTGTCAGGGTTGTGGAGGAGGGCGCACCGGCTCCTGCAACTAGTTTTTTTTTGTTCTCCTTTTTAATTATTGGCTTCATTTACATCCTGTCTGAGAGCCGTTCAAGGTGTCTTATCTCAACCTACCAGGGGTTATATTAAAGGTCTAGGTTCATTTTTTAAAGCTATTTTTATGTAATCACAGAAAGCACAATCATCAGAGACATGGAAGACCGAGTATGTTTTAAGACTGTAGTATTATGTCAATTTAGAAACAAAATATGTAAACAGGGCACTGAAACGCGTGGAGTGTAAAGCTCAATTATCTTGGCAAATGAAGAAAAACTTGCAATTTCCACTTCGTTCCTGGGATTAAGGAAGCGGCAATAAATGAATATCTTAATACTATTAACAGCAGAGAAATGCAAAGTGGAGAATTTATGGAGGGCATCTAACAGAATAACAATAATACTATAGGGTTTAAGAAGGGTTTTCCCTCAAAATACATGGAAGCATCTACAGAACGCCTACAGTGTTTGAAAGTTAAAAAAAGTCTTCCTACAAATGAGCGGAGTTTGTTCTATATTTGGTCCGTATTCTGCAGACTATAATATGGAGCTAATGTAAATCTATGCAACTAGTCACATTGTATTTTTCATGCCTGTTTAAAAAAAAACAAAAAAAAACGCAACTTAACCTATTTTTTCCTCTGTATTGCTGTTTGGGGGGGGGGGGGGGGCATAAGCGGAGCATTATTTGTCCAGTAAAAAATAAGATCTACATAATGCAAAAAACGATCAGATACTGATGAAATACTGATAAAATCTGATAATGTAATCTATAACTCATCTAATATGGACGTGTAACAGGACGCTCATCTGAATCGTAAATTATACCACTTTACTTGTGCGTTTTTTCAGGTGTTTTTCCTATGTTGGAAGTCTACTGAATTCTATGAAGAAAAGACCAAGACAAACCTATATCTTTTCAGCATGCTACTGAATGGCCGAACAGAAGGCTTTGTCTGTAGACCAAATCATAATTTACTATAGACCCTCAACAAACATTTAGTCGCAGCGTTTTAGGCCAAAAAAAAAAAAATTTGCTCAAAATACTGTTTCCAACTGGCCTTAAAACTGTTGAAAGCTCGTAATTTGTTCGCAATTTCAATATATGTGAACAGATATAGAAAGCACGGACATCACCAACAGAATAGCATGTCTTTTTTTAAAGGTGTGGGGGCCAAGCTTTCATGACATATTTGATTGCTGCGCTATTAAAGTAGTTTCCTTGAAGATATATAGTAACGTAGTAACAGCGATAACAATGAAAATTCCTAAAACCACTAACAAAATATGGTGGACTACTACTACAGGAGGCAACTTTATCATTCCTAACCTTCTATAGTAGACATAAGAAATAAGCAAGGTAAAGGAAATCTCAGGTAATACAATATATAGTAGTGCACCAACCGAATATAACAGTGTAACAAGGATCAAAGAGGCAAAAACAATAACTGCCACTGCTGCCGTGACCCTGAACAGTAGAGGAAAGAAAACGTTCTGATTCTAAACAAGTAAACAAGAGAGGAAATTAATTTACTGCATCAGTGATCGATGTTTATGTTTAGGCAATTTTATTCCTCAGTATGGTAAAATTAGGCATAATCGTTGCAACCTGTTATGCCCAATCTGTCACTGAAATTCAAACGCCTTTTTCCTATTATTCAAGGAGCAATTTGAAAGAAATTAAAACCATCTAAAACTGAAGGAGAACAATTCTCGGAGAGAATCAATAGTCTGTGTCATCAAGATCTGCAGTTATACTGGCTGTCACACTTTCAGTTATTCTCTCCCGGGTGCAGACAGTGTAAAGCAGGTGGAGCATAGAAAAGAGAATACCTAGGAAAAAGACACGGGGATCCTTTATGGGGAGCATTATCAGTGCAACAGAGCATTATTTCCAAATGCAGACTATAAAAGGGCATATACTGTATCAGGAGGGATAAGTTCCTAATGATAAAAGTTGGTGAGTAATAGATTTTACAGTATGCATATAAAAAGGAAAGTTAATTTGATCTCCAGTGATGTTCTTTTCTAATAAATTGCTTATACCCCTATTGGAGTAATAGGTACATTTTGGGGGACTGCATGTGATGTAATGGACTAAAATGGCTTCAAGGTTCACTTTGACCAATGTACACTAAAAGGCATGTTAAAGTCTTAAGGGTCCTTCACACGAGCCAATAATTGTGTTCCCACTATCCTTCCCCTGTGCGAAGGTGAATTGAAAGGATGGAATAAAAAAGGGCAAAGCAAAACCCAATTAATGGTGATATAACAAAAAGAATCTGGTATTGTAGAGGTTCGATAAGTGTTTGAAATGGTAGAGGTGCTGCCTGCCACCTAGATGGGCGTAAATGTATGAAAAGGTGCAACAGTCTAAATTTGGTGGAAATTGGAGATCATAGATCATGTAGTATGAACTTCTCTTTCATTGAATAACGTGCAAAGCTAGCATATGAAAAAGCGTTTCGGGGGTCACGCCCCTTCATCAGTTCAGCTGGTTAAAACATACGAACAATTGGAGACCTAGGGATGACAAAGTTCCAAGAGTTAAGGGAAATCCCAGAAATCCTGTAAAGAGCAGGACACATTAGATTGGAGAAGTTTGATGGTGTGAATGTGGCAGTGAACGGCTGGCAAATGAGCTTGTAGGCTGATCACATCTTTAATGCAGCGGTACAAATCATCTGTTGTTGGCAGCACATCATCCTATGTAAAAAGCAATGTGCTGCCCACAACAAAAGAACTGTAGGTGCCCAAACAATTTCTGGGCACATACAGTAATGCTAATCACTCTATATAAAGAGAGCTTAACAAATGCCAATCAACCTGCATACTGATGCATAAGAGGACTATTGCCCTCTGTTGTGTGCACTCCATAGCCCTCTCTATGGAGTGAAAAGCCAGTTTGCAGGAGCACAGCAGGGTAACAAGGACGAATATAACGATGGTTTCACATCTGCACTTGGGATTCCACTTTCCTGTTCCGTTCGGGAAGCATGAAAGCAGAGTACATGTGGCTGAACGACTCCGTCTCAGGTCGAAAGCAAGCCGCGCCGAACGGACCTTATTGACTACAATGGGGTCCGATTGATTTCCGCTCAGCTGCCTGGCCTTTGGACAGGGTATTTTGAGCCAAATCTGTGATAGAATCTTCGACCAGAGGTTCCAATACATATGTGAAACTGGTTAAAGGCTACAAATTAAAGATCTAAACTTTATACAGTGTGATTCTCTCACTAGGAAACCTAAAACATTCCTCATTAACTTTTTAAGGTTTGCCTGGTTCCCTATGAACAGTGACATGTATTTACCTTGTATGTTGCCTGGAGCCTATGCTGAAAATGGCCCTTCCAGCATCCATGTGGTTTTGTATGCGAGTCTCCATATTGATGAAGACATCTGCTAGTGTGACAATGGTAATGGCAGCAACCTCCTGACATATCATGTCTTTGAAGGCACCAATTGTTCTTAGCTTATTGCTTTCCTTATGGCCCTTCAGTCAACCCCACAAGAAGAAAATCAGGTGATCTCAGATCTGGTGATCTTGGCTGCCACAGATTTATCTAAATTAAATCAATCACCGAAATAACTTTCCATTTCCCTAAAGTTTGTAGCAGATGTGTGGCACGTTGCACCATCTTATCGGAAGCAACATTTTGCCTCAAATTTTTGCACCAATTTGTGAATACAGGACTTTGTCCGTATGCTTCCATAACGATACTTGTTCCAAAATGCACTTTGACATGGCTTAAATTAACCCATTCCCCAGTATTCCTGAACAATAAACACATGTTGTTCAACTGTTTACATGTTCATGGCCGACCAAGTCTCATTACTGAATGGCAGTCGTGTCTCAACATCACAAGTACAGTCCATTTCACTGAGAGGTGTAATGGCTCGACAGATGTAGGAGGAGTGAGACATATCAAATGTCTAAAACAAAAACTAATCTTTGTTACCCATAGCAACCAATCACAGCACAGCTATCATTCCTGTTAAGCTCTTGAAAAATGAAAGTTGCTGTGTGGTTGGTTGCTGTGGGCAACAAAGACCATTTTAGAAAGTTTTCATAAATTTGCTCCATAATCTTTCTTATAAAGTTTCATAGGGAACTATACAAAAATTAAAACGTTATTAAAGAACATTATACCAAAATTTCAAGTCATCTCCTATCTATAGAATAGGGAATAACTTGCTGATTGGTGCGGTCTCACTGCTGAAACCCCGACTCAAGAACAGGGATCCCATGTCCCTCGTCCTCTTCACTGCAGAGTTACTACACCCCCACAGTAAGGAGGGGACTGAATGCAGAGCAGATTGAACAAGTGCACCAGTGCTCCATTAACTTTCAGTAGGACTGCAGAATAAGTTGGTACTATACAAATAAAGATTATTATTATTATTAGATACCCTAATTTCTGTCAGCCCCATTGAAATGCATGGCGTGCCGACTGCGCACATGTGGCCAGCACCTCATTCAGAGTGAGGTTACTGCAAGAAAAGAAGAAACAAGAAAGCGGGACATGGGAGTCCCGATTTCGAGATCAGTGGGGTCCCAGCAGTGAGAACCCCGCCGATCAGCAACTTATTCCCTATCCGTACTGTGTGGTGAGTGCTTTTGTCATAAAAAACAAAACAAGCCTGCTCACATATAGAGCATCATGCACAAGCTGACAGGTCACCTTTAAGGCCCATTTACACCAGCCGATGATCGCTATTATAGCGATAATCGTTGTGTCTAAATGAGAGCCCATCGTGCGCTTTTCGAGCACGGCTAGCTGATTGTTAAATTCAGTCCAACCTAAAAATCATCAGTCAGCCTTATCAGCAGTTCTCCACGGGTAGTGCTGATAGCATTGTTTCCCCATGGGAAACAAAGGATCTGAGTGCAGATAATAGCCCTCGGGCTATTAATTGCATTCAGCGAAGGCTTCATTTGCACACCTAATTGCTATTAAGTAGCTGAGCCAAGTTTTTAAAAAGTTTTTGTTGAAAATACAATAATAGAAGCAGTACTCACCTTCCTTCTTCCCCAAAGATCCAGCGCTGCAGCTGCAGACGTCCTCCTGATCTTTGTTTACAAATAGCTACCACCTGACCGTTGCAGCAAATGAGGGGCCCCAATGGCCACGTGCCATTTTCCTGGTATCACAGCTCCCAGCATCTGAGTGGTCATGCCAGAAGAGAGGTATGTGACCAGTAATTAGCTTCAGCAGTCAGGTGGTAGCAGTTTCTAAACAAAGATGGGGAAAACTGTCATTGCTACATCATTGGATCGCGGAATCATTTTAAATGTATATGCAGCCATTTTTTTTTTTCAAAATTGGACACCCCTTTAAGACAGTACCCGTGGGGAGCCCCTGGGTTTAAAACATCTTTTCTTAGAACCCCGTGTTGTGCCATTCTTCGGTCATTCTTCCTGGGAGTGAGTGAATAAACTGACAACTAGATGCTAAAGCAACCCTCTAGTCCAGGTGTCAATTTATTCATACATTTTCAGGAATAATACCAGAGGAACACCACAATGTAGTGCTCTAGGAAACGATGCTCTACGTTAATGTAACCTGGGGAGCAAAAGTATTAACCCTTTTCAATCCACTGTCTGACGTCAAAGACATTAAGATTTAAGGCTGTACAGCTCGATGTTGGGGTTCTCTTACTGTATATTGCCAGCCTCTCTGCTGTCGGAGGCTATGCAATGTGTCACCTCATGCAGTACTGGCTTTAGCCAGCATATAGCGCCGTTGTATAACGGAAGAAAAAAAGTAAGCCCCCTAGGAAAACCAGGATACAAATTGGATTGGAAAGGGTTAACTAAGACCGGCATGTCAGGAGCCGATGGGCCTTCTTTAAAAGGCATTTTGCCCAAATAACACATGTTCATAGTACCACACTGCAATACTGTATGATACCAACGAGCTTGGGACATTGGTAGGAGTACCAGCTTCTGAGCCGTCTGAGACAGGTCTGAACAAAAACATCTAAACATGAGGGGAATCCAGCCATTGTGGTGTAAGAGCGTTGTTCATACGCCAAGTGCCGCTGTTCTTTCTGCGAATGTATTATGATGGAATATTTGATTGTAGACAATTTTAAAGAATTGCAAACAAAATAAGAGTCTGCTTTCTATATAATGCTCCCCAATATATGCTCGAGTTAACTTTGTAGAGTCACAAAGTAAGACACATCAAAATAAAAGGGAGCCAAAAGCAATTATTTTACTGTGTACTACTTAGATTAATTTCAGAGTTATATATTTCTCTGTCTTAACTTTAAAGTGCATTTTAATAGTCTCTTAGAGAAAAGATTAAATGTTTTTTATGATTAAAGTGTGAGGTAGGAACATAATTACTGCTTTTATGGCAGTATTTTTATAATATCTTCAAAGATTCTGAAATCTGAACAGCTGAAGATAATGGATACAATTTCAATATTCATATTTGATGCTTACCTTAGATTAGAAAGAAGCCACGTACAATGATGCAGAGACTGCAGTGTGGTGAATGACAGATAAAAAAAAAAATCACTGCTGGTTTACAAGGTGTAATTCAATACCTATGAAACAATGTATTTTCCTTATGATTGTACAAAAGGGAATCGAACCTCAGCTGTACAGGGAACTGCAAAGCAGACAAAGTCACTTGAATGAACCTGTGTTGCAGTTCGAAACTCAACAGGTAGATAGAGCGCAGCAATGTAGGGAAATTGCTGAAGGTAGCTCTGGCTTTGCGTTATCAGGATTGGTGGGGGGCCCAGAGGTCAAAATCCGACCAGTGACAAAGATATGGTGCAGCATTGTAAGGTGGTAAGAATCCCACCAATCATAATGATACGGTGTAACGTTCTAAGATGGTAAATACCCCTTTAACTGTGTCTTAAAGATCAAAGTATATAAAAAATATCCTAAATTTACCAGATAAGACTACATGCGGGTGAGCACTAGAAGGTGCTCAAAGATCATGTGCATCATCATAAGATTGGGAGTGTCCTGTGATGTCTGAGACATTGAGAATGCTACAATAAGTCAGAGGCCACAAACTGTTTGCAGGCTACATTCACACTTGGCCAATTTTCTGCAAAATCTGCTGTGGATTTTTTTGCACATCTGCGTCAAAATCCGCACATAACACATGGCTTTGGATTCAGATGCCACCCCCCTCATTTGAAGATGTGAAATCCATGCTAATAATTATATAAACTAAGATCTTGTAGATGTAAAATCTGCACCGCAGGTCAATTTAGGCTGCGAAAAGGAAAAAGGATATGAAATTTCATCCACACTGCTGGTACTATATAATGCTGTGGATTTTCCACCACCAATTCTTCAGTATTTCCGCTACGTGTAAAAATGCCCTTACTGTCTTCGAAATGTCATTGACCAGCGTGATATAACGTAGCAAAAAGTGTCAGGAGCATATCGCACATACTAGAGAAGCTCATACCTAGAATAATTTGGATGATTGTCAAACAGTGGCGTAACCATAAGGGATGCAGGGGATGCAGTTGCACCCGGGCCAAGAAGACTTAGGGGGCCCATAAGATCTTCCTTCTCCATACAGGGATTCAGTACTATGAATAAAGCATTATATTTGGGGGACCCCCTTATAGATTTTGTATTGGAGCCCAGAAGCGTCAACAAACGCCTTTGCTGTCAACATACACAATCTAACTAAAGTCTCCGATTACCCTTACGGATTTTGTAACAATTAATTTTACAGAATAATGAAAAGGGAATATTTTCTACTAGAAATGCAAAATAATACTCTATTATTCTTCATAATGGAACTGTGTCACAAAATGATCACTAATGCAGTACGACTGTGATGACAATCATATTAGAAAAGAAACATTCAAACCCCAAAAACCCAACAATGTCTACATGTGTTGCGTTGACGTCTTCCTGAAGCGTTACATCCCTGTGTTGGCCAGTTCCAAGAGTCCCACAATAGCATGGAGAACGGCACAATTGAGACAAGAACAGTGAAGATTGAAATAGTGAGTTTATAATTTAGTTATTTTTAGGTATATTTACTTCATATATGGTTATTGTAAAAGTTCAGCAAACCTGTTTACCGTGTAAAACTTGGCTCAATACAAACGTTTTAGGTGCATAATTCCACACTGAATATTCGTAACATTATTGACAGGTTATAGATGCCAAATTTCACAAGTTTGTTGCAATATCAAACCTACCATCTAACCTTACACTCCCTTGACTAATAGATGAAAATGAATTAAATTAAAATGAACAAACAAGAAACTGCTTATCACTCAAAAACTAAGAAAGAAGACTCTAGAAAGTAATCCTATGGCAATAAACGATGAGATCCTATGCCTATTAATTCTGACCAGCTCATTTACACATAAGGAAATCAAGCAGATAAACAATATAGGTCAGTAAGAAAACATTTCTCTGTGACTTGAATACTTAGCTCTGCATCCACTGGGCATCAATTAAAAAAATGGAAAAGGAAACCAAATAAGATACGCTTCAGAAAGCAGAAGAAAAAAAATGTTTTGTAATGTATTGAGGCATGTCTGCTAAGAAGCAGAATAGCAAGTAAATAGGTATAGATGTATTTGTGGTGGTGTTTTATACGGGGAGTGGCTACAGCATGGCGTTCCTTTGTACCCACATCCTTCAGACTTTCAGCTTTCAGATTAAATAAGATGCAGTGTCCATTAGATGTAAAGGTCTGTCAGCAGAACATATTTACGGTGTGCTCAAATCCATCGAGGGACTCCGAGCTTGTCCCCGAGATACCTTCCTCTACATTGTATATTTAACTTAATGTGTGTCATGCACGACAAGTATCTCCATACCCCATTGTTAGGAGCAGCATCTGTAGAACGGTTTCCCTGTGTCTCAAAGAAAGAACACTAAAAGGAAAAGGAAGAAATGACCAACGTTATATGTGAAGGGATGACAAATTCATACAGAATTTCCTGGACATGGTAAAGCTATCAAACTCCGTGATTGTGGAATTAACACGAGCAGCTGCCAAGATCATAATAGGACAAGTCACATAAAGGAGTCCGAGACACTTTGATCCTTATGTCAATCCTCAAAGGGGTGATCCCACAAGCCAACATTTTTGTTAAAAGCCCAGGACCTCACTTACATCATTACTAGAGATGAGCGAACGCGTTCGTCCGAGCTTGCTATTCGTGCGAATATTAGGGTGTTCGGGATGTTCGTTATTCGTAACGAACACCATGCGGTGTTCTGGTAAATTAAACTTTCTTCCCTGAGACGTTAGCGCTTTTTTTTGGCCAATATAAAGACAGGGAAGGCATTACAACTTCCCCCTGCAACGTTTAAGCCCTATACCACCCCCCTGCTGTGAGTGGCTGGGGAGATAAGGTGTCCGCCTGATATGAAAGTCTGCCCCTCCCGCTGCTCGCTATGGATGCATTCTATATGCGCTCAATGGGGCCAGCGGCAGCAGCGCTGACCCCATTGAGAACATATAGAAGACAAATCCTTCTTCTCTGGCACAGCTGTAACAGCTGTAGCAGAGAAGAACGATGTTTGCCCATTGAATTCAATGGAACCGGCAATACAGCCGACTCCACTGAATGCAATGGGCTGCCGGCGATCGCAGGATGAATGGTCGGAAAGGGGTTAAATATATAACCCCTTTCCTGCAATTCATCCAGAAATGTGTTACACTAAAAATATATACCGGCGTATAAGGCGACCGGGCGTATAAGACGACCCCCCAACTGTCACCTTATACGCCGGTAATACAGTGGAGCAAAGAATAAAAAGCATTACTTACGTTTTTAGATGATCTGCGGCGCTCCTGCAGGCTGTCACTCCCTCCTGGTCCACGGCAGACAAGCTTTCTCCACGAAAGACTTTAAATCCCTGCCTCCAGAAGCACATGTGCCTTCAGCCAATCACAGCCAATGACAATGATGTCATTGAATGGCTGTGATTGGCTGTGTTTCTGGAGGCGGGGATTTCAAGCCTTGAAATCCCCGCCTCCAGAAACACAGCCAATCACAGCCATTCAATGACATCATTGTCATTGGCTGTGATTGGCTGAAGGCACATGTGCTTCTGGAGGCAGGGATTTAAAGTCTTTCGTGGAGAAAGCTTGTCTGCCGTGGACCAGGAGGGAGTGACAGCCTGCAGGAGCGCCGCAGATCATCTAAAAACGTAAGTAATGCTTTTTATTCTTTGCTCCACTGTATTACCGGCGTATAAGGTGACAGTTGGGGGGTCGTCTTATACGCCCGGTCGCCTTATACGCCGGTATATATTTTTAGTGTAACACATTTCTGGATGAATTGCAGGAAAGGGGTTATATATTTAACCCCTTTCCGACCATTCATCCTGCGATCGCCGGCAGCCCATTGCATTCAGTGGAGTCGGCTGTATTGCCGGTTCCATTGAATTCAATGGGCAAACATCGTTCTTCTCTGCTACAGCTGTTACAGCTGTGCCAGAGGAGGACGATCTTTATGCTGACAGTGGGGGGGGGGGGGGGCACTCTTGCCGCTATTGTGGCTTAATAGTGGGACCTGTGAACTTGAGATGCAGCCCACCATGTAGCCCCTCGCCTGCCCTATCCGTCACTGTGTCATTCCCATCACTTTCCTGAATTGCCCAGATTTTCACACATGAAAACCTTAGCGAGCATCGGCGAAATACAAAAATGTTCCGGTCGCCCATTGACTTCAATGGGGTTCGTTGTTCGAAACGAACCCTCGAGCATCACGGGAAGTTCGTTACGAATAACGAACACCCGAACATTTTGGTGTTCGCTCATCTCTAATCATTACATAGAATGCCACATTCCCAAATAAGCTTAGTATGTATCTCCTTTCTGTGTATTTAGACTGTTACTTCTGTTGGTGAAGGTTTTGTCACTGAGCAAACATGGTGGTCGTTTTGCTCAGTCACATGACCAGCATTTCTAACTGGGAAACTACATTTCCCAAAAGCACCGGCATCAACTTCTGGCTGTTGGCACCTTTCACCTCTATGCAATTACCAGTAACACTACTCTGCCTGTGTCATGAAAGGGTTAATCCTTTGTGATGCCCCCTTTATTTACACAGTGTGAAGATGGAGCTGGAGTTGCACATACATCCTCTCTCATGGACCTGATTCTTGAATTGCACCTGTGCATGTGAAACAGCTAACCTTTTGTAAGAAGAGGAGGGTGGGGTGGGGGCTGAGCTTACTGCATGCAGGGGAGAGACAGCAGAAACACAGCCTGCTCTGCAAATACTCAACCCTGTATGCGAAAGATAGGGAGTAGAGATGAGCGAGCGTACTTGGTTCGGGTGTTTTTGCACTCGAGCACCGCTTTTTCCGAGTAACTGACTACTCGGACGAAAAGATTCGGGGGTGCCGGGGGTGAGCGGGGGGTTGCAGAGGGGAGTGGGGGGAAGGGGGGGAGAGAGAGAGCTCCCCGCTGTTCCCCACTGCTACCCCCCGCTCCACCACGCCGCCCCCTGAATCTTTTCGTCCGAGTAGTCAGTTACTCGGAAAAAGCGACGCTCGAGTGCAAAAACACCCGAACCGAGTACGCTCGCTCATTTCTAATAGGGAGCCATTTTTATAGGAGTGAAAGCATGATGAACTGAGCCTGCTTGACCAGAGTGAAGAACTACTGGAGGACATATTCAAGAGCAACCAAAGATAAACAAAGTGAGGATGGGATGTTCAGGAAGGTGGGAAGTCAGGACTGGTGCATATTAAAAAATGGGTACATTTGTAAAGATTATTGATTTTACGTAAAAATACGCTGAGCCCCCATATGTGATCTTGGGAACACCCCTTTAAATACTCATTTATTACTATCCTATTTAAACAGCACTTTTCAAGTAGATGAAATGGATGATATTTTGTGAGATACAATTGAGTACAAAAGTACTTTGACAACGACAATTTTCAGAAATTAGCCTCTATACACCACCTCAATGGATCTGAAACAAGCCCGTCAACATGTGGTTAAGTGTAGACTCTCAGCTTTATTTCAGGAGGTTTACCAAAAATGTTGCCTTATGAACAGATGATCATCACCAAATATTCGGGCAGAATGGTGGCTCAGTGGTGATCAGTGTTGCCTTGCAGAGCTGTGGTCCTAGGTTAAAATCTAGCACTCCATCCTGTGGAAAGGTAATAAAGTCTATTGTGGTACATCCCCTCTAAGATGATCTCCATTGTATGCTACGGTATTGACATAACTGGTGCATTGTGATAACTACAATGCTGTACATCAAGTTATCATAAAAGCATTAAATTAACCTACACCATATATGTAAACACCCATATCAATACATCCTAAGTATGTTACAACTGTGATAGGAAGCTTTGTGAAGACTGTGGTCTTTTTAAGCAGTAGAATAGTTAGATCTGGCCATATAACTTAATGGAAGAGTAGACGTTACATATTTAAAGGGAATCTGTCACCACTGTTTTGCGGTCCTCGGTGAGAGCACCATAAGGTAGTGGACTTCTGCACTCTCACTATGTGCTGTAATAGGTAGACAGCTGTCAATCATTGGCTGAGGTTGGGGAAGGTGTAGCTAGCCTGCAGCTCATGAATATCCAGGACTACTTCAAGTAGTCTATGTATGTGCTGCTGCTAATAAAAGGTACATTTTCAATTTTTAACAATAGGGATTAGAGAAGACATAATGGGCTGGTGCATCTCCCATGATCTCTGGAGGAGGGGACTGTACTCCATCACTTCCTGGAGACTGTGGTAGTTTATGAAACTCTTTCAATTAACTCTTATACATGGCAACTTCTATATAGACAATACAGGAAGGACAGTTGTGTCTCCAATATTGCCGCCAACATGGATGCTTTAAACAAATAAATGGCACCAAAAGGTTAAAAAAATATGAATCGATTATTTCTCTTTTGCATACTCCCATCTAAGTCGATAAAACTAAAATGAAATACATGATATATTTACCTTGAAGAACATGTCAATTGGACATGTTGCCATAAGCTAGAGCAAATTATAGCTATCAATCGATAAATGGAAGCCCAAACTGCCAATTGGTTGACCCTCAACACAGAATGTTACTTGTTGGACAAAGTAGGAGTGTTGTGCCATATAAGTCAGCAACCCTCCCAGATAATGAGCTGAGTAAAAAAAAGTTGCATATAGATGTAGTCAATCTTAGCTTGACTCTTAATGCATTAACCCTTTCCTATCCACTGACTGACTTCTTCCAACATTCTGATTGATGCCTGTACAGCTCCGATATCGAAAGACGTCCGGCAGGGTATTCTTACTGTAAATTACTGGCCGGTCTGTTGTCGGGGGGCCTCTCACATACTGCAGTACTGGCTCTAGCCAGCAGATGGCGCCATTGGAAAATGGGCAGAAAGAGAAAGCCCCCTGGGAAACCCTGAATCTAAAATTGGATTACAAAGGGTTAAAATAACTTTTTGTGCTGCAGTTTATTTGCCCTTTCAATAGCTCTGCAATGTCTTTTATTGTGGTAAGACAACAATAGCTTTTCAATTGTTTAAGAGAAGATAACTGTAATAACACTCTGCAACACATTAAGTTAAACTTGGCTACATCAGTATATATAGAGAACATTGGTGCACAAGTTCATATATGGATGTGACAAATTTAGTATGTCTCACTGATTACTAAAAATGCAGACAACCCCGATTCCCTTAGTGTGCTTTAACATAGGAAGGAACTGTGGAATATGCAGTCCTGGAATCCGCATGCCTTAGGGTACATGCACGCGAACGTTTAAAAAGCTGCACCCAAAAACATTTGTGTGCATGTACCCTAAATGCAGATTTTGATGGGGAATTATCCCCCATCAATCTGGAGCTAAATATTCTGCAAGAGGGCATAGTACGCAACGTTGTTGTAGATTATTCTGTCCTGTGTGAAAGCACCCTTACAGGTGATCCCTCTACATGTTGATGACAAACTTAATGAGCTGCTGGTGGGATATCAGGTCAGTCTATATACATTATTACAAGGATGCAGCACCATGGGTAACATAGTCAGTGGAAATAAACAGGTTTGCCAAGTTATTAAATAGAAATAGGTTGTTCGTGTTAAAAGACAGTAAAAGAGCCTATACTTACCCGCTCCGGGTCTCTGTACCTCCAGTGCCGCACCTCCGTCCATGCTGACCGGGACCGGTCTGTTTACGTGTTGCAGAGATAGTCTGTGAACGGGATGTTACAGACTGCTGCAGTCAATCACAGGCCGCAGCAATCGAACACTGAGCTCTATGGTTGACTGCAGCAGACTGTGAAGTCCAGTCAACCGGTTGACTGCAGCCTGTAAACACAACGTTGGCGCATTGTGAACACAGATGCATCACTGGATGTGTGTAGTTGCGGGACAGGTGAGTATAGGATAGGCTTTTATTGTTTAACATGGGGAGCCCATTTAAAAAAATAATTCAGAAAACCCCTATAACACCCACCAGATTTAATCATGAATGGCTACCCTTTCTGCAGGTTCTCTTTCAAATAAGAGAACATACAATGCAGAGCTCAGAGATGCATTAACAGTTCTATTGCAAAACCCCAACAGCTACATCCTTAACCGTTACTTAAACTCCTAGAATGCAGAAGGTTAGTTTCTGAAATCAGATTTTCGTACACTCTGGAGTTGACAGTAAACTTCCCCAAATGCAAATCAGAGCAAGCTACACAGCATGTATAGGCACCGAGCCAGCAAGGAATGCTGGGAGATTCATTTAGATTTTATAACAGTTTTCATAATCTAGAATACCTCTGCAGTCCTTTAAGGAGAGTTTCACACAAGCGTAGTATGGTTACATTTCCGCATCCGTAATATGAACGCACGTCCTGGCATGGCTGCTGGGTTTACTGACCTGAACGGTCACCATCATAGATTACTATGATGATATCTGGGGTCAGTAGACCCTGCAGTTGGGCTGGAACACACTATATTATGGACATGGAAATGCAGCGGTAACATACTCATGTGAAAGTGGCTTCACAGTGAGCGAATGGACACCGATAGTAGATCACAATCCGCGAGTGCATATTAGACTGTTGTCGAGATCCACTAATATTTATCCAATGTGTTTAGGAAGTTTTATGGTTATAAAGACTTTTACAATTCCTGAATATTCATTATATCTGGAAAGAAACAATAACCATGCTTTAATGGAAATCACCCAGAAAATGTATTCACTGATAGTTGGTCACTTTGTGCTTTTCAGTTCTACATATACAACTTTTCTAAGATCAGATCAATATGCTTAAAAGTGGCTGTGCCAAGATGGCATTCTCTGTTCATGTGCCCTACAAGGGCGTATGAATGTCATAGAGCAGGGGGTCGCTCAAGACCCTATCTAAGTCCCACAACGAAGACTGCTCATTAAGAGCAGCTCCCATCCTGACGGACCTTCTATTGTTACAGGATGGCCATTCAGGTGAATGGCTAACCTGTAATGCTACATTTCCCATGCAGCGGTGCCTGAGGGGAAATGTCAGGCTTGCCACAGCTGGCCTTCAGCAAAATCCGCACAGCAAGTTTTGGTTTAGGCTAAAGATTTATTATGGCAATAACTTTACTTCGCTTCCCAAAATTTACCAGGAAAATATTTTAAACCAAGCACATGAAAATGAAGCTCCACCTTGAAGCTACAGTGTATTTACTAACTATTATCAGCAATTCAATTACATATACCCCTTAACCAAATAATTCCCCTTATAGGCAGGAACATTTCAGGTAATAGAGCAATTCATATTCCGTTGGACCATTTAACTAATCGTCCATTTACTTGGGGCGACTATTTGACACGAGTGTTTCTCAGAATGCTCACTGACTCGACAATCGGGGTATCTATTGACAAACAACTGCCAGTTGAAACGGTGAGCTAAAAACAAAGTGACTCCGACAAGTGAGCAATTCTCACTCACTAGCCCTGTTGGTCCGTGCTTACATAGGACGAGCAATCACTGGGACAACTATTGGCCCATGTAAAGTACCTTTACAGTTTTTAAGAGAAAAACTTACAAGATTTACTAACAGATGGTCATTGTCGAAAATTCCTCATTTCAGGAATAATGCAGGTTTGCTATATCTAGAAACATATATCTCGAAACATCTCTACATTTTTCTACCGGTTATCAAAAAGTAAAATTCTAAAACGGACTACCTATGAAGAAAAATAAAAATCAATAAACTTACAAAAGGAAATCTGGCATTTGCAATTTGACTGCACTTAAGACAACCGGTAAGAAGTCCTAGAATTTGAAAAGCTTCACCAAATGTTATGAAAAAAAGCATAAAGTGCTATTCTCCCCATGGAGGCCACGTGTATTTCCCAGCCTTTGATGTGGTATAAAATAGGTTCCATGCCAGATCCAAACATATATTTAGACTTATTTATATCATCGCAATACAACCAACTTGTGTAAGTGCAGTTTATATTTCTCATTCAAATATACATAAAAGTACATAAGAGTAGGGCTATCAATCCGTACCTGAAGACAGTCACATTCTGTCTGTCGCCTCTTTGTAGCAATAAACTACCTAACTGTGCGGATAAACAGAGTGATAGATACAATCACTGCATGCGGATGAAGCAGAGGAAAGGCTACGTAAAAACATCCAGAGCGCATAACATTGATGTACTTCCCCACTTAGTCTGTTGTTACTTAGTAGAAGTTTCCATCATAAACATGAAAAAAAAAAAAAACTAACCGTGTACGTTTTTTGTTTAATTTAAGAGCTGGAACAGCTGGAACAGTTTTAGAGTAGACTGTTTCTTTTGTCAGAAAACTCTCCCTCGTCTTTGTCTGTAAATGAAAGAGGCTGGAGTCCCAGGCTGGTCTCTTGAGACAAGAAAGCAAACATGAGCCTACAGCCCCAGTGCTCCCCCATTGGGGTCAGGTGACAGAGTCAGAGGACATCACTAGAAATCATCAGAAAAGTCAATACCAAAATAAGCTCCTTTAATAAGATGGGGATATGTGTTTTCTTCGTGCTTTGCGTCATTACTTTGTTCGAGCTTTCATTTCATAACTAGAAACCCATAAAAGTCTTTTTTTCTTTTTTTTTTGCACTTCTCTCAAAAGACTTTGTT
This sequence comes from Eleutherodactylus coqui, assembly GCF_035609145.1. Classification (NCBI taxonomy): domain Eukaryota; kingdom Metazoa; phylum Chordata; class Amphibia; order Anura; family Eleutherodactylidae; genus Eleutherodactylus; species Eleutherodactylus coqui. The sequence continues at coordinate 88,478,498 of NC_089845.1, read as the reverse complement.
TTTACTCAGGACACACAGTGCATTGCAATTTGCATAATTATCCTCTTCAAAACATAAAATATAGCATAAAATGACCTCTGCTTCTTGAAAATTTCTGAGGTTTTATTTCTTATGCACCTTGTTAATAAGTGAGCATGAAAGCTCCGTACTTATTGATGCAAGGTCAGATTTTCATTTTCATAATGAGGCTGAAAGAAGCTTCTAAACACAAAGTTAAAGCACATCCACGTACAAGCTAAAAAGTACTGAAACAATAAAGACTCAATTACGAGAGACACATGAATGCCACAATGATCAAAAGTAATATTGCTGGAAACACAGAAAAGGCTGCAAAAAGAAAGAAGGAAATAATATTCATAAACAACCAAAGGGGATATTAATGAAGTGTGGGATAACAGAAAAAGGTTGTGGAGCAGATATAAAATATCCAGCATCATATGAAATGAAACAAGATAATTCTTCCATCCTTCAAAAGAGAAGTATATTCACGTGGGCATCAGACTTCTGACTGTTTCAAAAGCCACATCGAAAATTTCATTAAAAAAGCCCAGCTGCTTCTAGACTCTGACTTTGTCTTTAAGGACTCGGCTAAGCTGAAGGAGTGGCCAGAGAGAGAGGGAAAAAAAACACTTCAACACATCTCTCTCAAATTCTTTTATTTCAGCAATGCATTAAGCAATCTCCCTGCAGAGTTATTCTCTTCTTCCTGGTGTGGATAAAGCTCCCCCTGGGGAGCTCTGTAATTTCCAGCTTCTCCGAATTCAGGTATTAGTAAAGACCGCTTGGGGACACGCAACAATATAACTCTACATTTTCAGGCATTCGAAGAGAACCCCCTAAGGGTCCCGAGTTCAAATTTCTGAAATGTAGGCATTGTAAAAGGAACCTCGGGGGACTCTAGCAATAGAATTCTGCTGAATTCAAAGCATTTCCTAAGTCCTGGCAGGAGCTTTTGCTCCCACTGGAGGCTTTTTATAAAACATGTGTTGCTGACATGTTGACAGATTGCTCAGTGAAGTGTTAGGTGCATACACAGGCTGGCCATTTAGGGGGACATCAGTTTACCCTTCATCTCTACCTGAAGCACCATGTTTTATACATTACCGGAGGACTTGGCAGAGAAAAAAACAAGCCACTCTGAAACAAAGTATCACTCGGCCGAGGAGACAAATGTAACATAAACAGTAGGTGCTTTATAAATATGTACATCCTGACACCACTATGTACCCATCTCCGGGAAGGTCAGTTTAATAGATCAGCCGATGTCTCTGGCCTAAAAAAAAAAAATCCTCCGTTTCTGGTCTGCCACATATTTCTAAAAACACACAGGCCGGAGCTCCGAGAGTAGAACAAGCAAAGGAATTTTCTAATGACAGCTGACTGTTGGGAAGTAATCTGATCAAAGGCCGATATTAAATCCAACTTCTGCTCATATCAGGGTATTAGTGATGTACGACTTAATAACCCAGCAGCTCCAAAAGTGCTGCCGTGGCAACAGGATGGAAATTGGGATAATAATGTATTCATGGTGCTGGCGACCTGGGGCTGCAGAGTGTGCTCTCAGGGGAGGGCACTTCACCCTGAGCCAGACGTGTCTGGGCAAAATCACTTCACAAAGGACAGGAGTGGAATACTGAAGAGCTCTGGCACTGATGAGCTTGTCGATAAAGGGGATGAGCTGAAGAAGTGAACGAAGGGGGGAGAAGAAAAAAAAAAGGAAAAAAAAAAAGACAGTGTCAGCAAAGGAACTTGAGTGGTGCTTCTCTGAAAAACTGATGGATTTCAAGAAGCTCTCTCTGAGAAGTGGAACCACAATGAATAATTATCAAATGGAGGCTACGATTTCTTCAAACCACTTACGTATAGAAAGCGAGAGAACACAAGTATTCACAAAAAACTATACATTACACATTTACAATAATGCAAACACACACATAGGCATAGAAATAAACACCCATCTATATATACTACATATGTATATACAGTAGATTGGCCAAAACTAATGAAATGCACACAGAAATACCCCGAACATTCTGAAAACAAAGTATCATATTAAAACATTGCACACAAAGAAACAGATATGAAGAAACTGCTTTGGCGAGTAGCAGTCTGGAAAATGTCTCCAGCAGACAAATTGATCAATCTAAATTGTATTTATCACCGATCCCATTTTCAGGATATACTTACAGCACCATCGTAATAGTTAGAGCCAGGAGTCCTGCAAGCTCCTGCAAAAACGTATAGGAATGCGACTCAGCCCTGGCTGACTTTTATATGTGAAACTATTTGCCTCTCCAAAGTTACTTTCAGCACAGAGAGGAGTCGGTAATCACCACGGGGGCCTCCAATAAATGCAGATCACTTCAAGTTACTGTAGATTTGCTTTGGTTATACAAATCTGGGCAGAGAAAGAAATAAAAGGCCAAGTAATGTACTCAAACGTGTCATGGGATAGTAGTATGTAAATTGATCATGAAGTGGCATTACCTCAGGGGACGGCTTGGGAACACCCACACCTATATAAATTGAGAGTGAGTTTGAACACTGAACAGCTGCTCATGGCAAAGTGAAGTGAATTATTGGAGGTCGAACGAGGCGTTATGGCGTGTGCCAGATGGATGGGACATTCTAGTTATAAAGTTGTCCGGGCACTTAACATTCCCTGATTCACAGTGTCAGGTATACCAAGAATACATCATGGAAAGCATTCCTACCGACAGTGGATAGAAGAGTGGCTGCCGAAGGGTGCTTAATGGTCATGGGACAGTGTCTGGCTAGAATTGTTTCTGCAAATAGACAAGCGAACCTGGCAGAAATTACACCCACATTCAAAGCAAAAGATCCCACATGTGTATCCTGCAGGTCAGTGCATCATTCTCTAGCTTCTATTGTGTACGCATGTCTTTGTTAACACCATGCAATTGGACACAGAACCTCACCTGGGCTCATGAGGGTGCTCACTGGACCCTAGAGCAGCGTTCCCCAGCTCCAGTCCTCAGGGACCGGCAACAGATCATGTTTTCTGGATCTTCTCAGTATTGCACATGTGATGTAATTATTGTTGGTGCCTCAAACATTGCCACAGGTGTTCTTACCATGGGGTATCCTGAAAACATGACCTGTTGGTGGTCCCTGAGGACTGCAGTTGGGGACCCCTGCCCTAGAGGACTGGTAAACTACATGTACCCCTACAGTGATAAAATATTCTAGCAGGAAACTGTACTGTGCAATCAGGCCCCAGTTGTATAGAATTAATTTGAGGGTCATTCTGGAAAGTTCCTATGAATAGTGTGGCCTACAAGATCATTTAACATGAGGATTGTGGGATTTGGTGGAAAGGTCCATTCCCACACGAGATACTTCACCTACAAAAACCATAGATCTGTGGGTAGCCATCTAGACAACATGGATCAACAACCCTCCAGATGTTTTCCGTCCACTTCTGAAATTGATGGTATGTCAAGTTGCTGCACTTCCCCATACTAGAGGGGTCTTACATATTACTAGTTCCTGTCCCATATTTTGTCAGGTCACTGTTTATGATGTATAATATGCCCGCTATGAAGTGAAGCAAAGAAATGTGTCTAACATGTCTAGCAAGTTGTGCTACATTTATCATACAATGTGCATCATTATGATCCAATTGGCATACTTTGTCTATCTGCTCTTATACTGTCTAAAGGCTCATTTACATAGGACAATTATCGTTCAGAGCTGTTCAAATCTCTGCACTCCCGTGGGGTTCTGAAGAATAGTCGTCCAGTGTAAATGCACGCAGAGACTGGACAACTAAGCGATAGTTGTTCAGTTTCTACATGCAGAAAACTGAACAACTAGTTGTTCAGTGTAAACAGCAGTCGTTCAGTTCTGAACGACTGTCTGCTTACAGTGAATGGAGGCAGTGGGGGAAAAACGATCCCCGGCCGCCCTGCCTCCATGCTGGCTGTGCAGTGAGCAATGCCAGCGATGCTCGCGCCTGTGTAACAACACAGGAGCGAACTTTACTGGGACGCGCTGTTGGGCATTGTTTGCCCAACAATTCGTCCCATCTAAATGGGGCTTAACTTTAAGACAGCATTGATACATTTTCCCCAATGTATTTATTTGTGCATAGATTATTATTTGAAAATCAATGGGAAATCTATTTATGTTGCGTTTTAACTAATGACCAGTGGCATAAGACTAGATTCTTTTAATTTATGCTTTGGGTGTCTTTTATGTTGCGCAGACTGTAATGGAAGGGGATAGGCAATGTATGCAACGAGCACTGTTGCAGGGTTTACATTTAGAGGTGTTCAGCTGTACTGTACCTGTAAAATGCCTTACAATGGTTGAAAAGGTTGTGTCATAATGGCATTGCTTGTTCATATGCCTTATTATGATCATCATAGAGTGGGGTCCCCCCTTAGAAAACCCCTTATAAGGCTCAGAACAGAGAGCTGCTCTGTCATTCATGTTCATGTGAATGGCCATTGTGTAATACTACATTTCCCCTACAGTGGCTGTAGCAGGAAAAAATGTCAGTCTGACCATGGTTTCCCCAGGCAAAATCAGCTGTTTGCTGGGGGTGTTGAGGGCAGGACCTGGCGATAAACTAATTACCCTAAGCCCAACATTCTTAAAAGGGTTTTGCATTTCGGCACAACCCCTTTTAGTGAACAGGGCTATCCAATGCCACAACAACACTGGAAAACCCCTTTAATACATTAAATAGTCAAATATATACTCAACTATTCAGATATATAGAGAATATAGTGCAAATGGCACTTTTTACTATGTCTTTTGGGGATGCTCTTATTTGACTCCAGCAGACAGTTACACCAGTACCACAATGATCTTTTCACCACATAACCCATTATGGTCACACAAATAATATAGGGCTTTTACCAACAATTTAATTGTGGGTAGACAGTGCATATCTGCCTACTGGATACCTCAAGATGTCACTATCTTGAGTTAACATTCTTATAGTCAAATGGTCAACTTAGAAAGGAGAGGTTTTAAATTACTTCTAAGAAGTTCATCTGATTTAGAATACATTCCCAAAACACACACACACACAATCCAATGTTTATGTCTTCTTACACAGGACCACTGTTGGGGGCATTAGTACACAACAGCCATTCCAAGGACTACCACCAGACTATAGCTCCTGTGCTTTTAACAGCAGCGAAAGTCTTTAAAGTGAATGGCGTTGGAGAGTCCGGGGATCATTCTGGCACCCGCCTCCATTCACACTAAACAGGAGTCGCTCAAACATTGAGAGGTTCCTTCTTACATGACCTGACAGTCACTCGCTATATAGTTCTGCTAAAAACCAACCAACTCTGACAGTTTAAGCAAATTTCTCGCTCAGTGCCTGCCAGTGGGCACATGTACATGTGACGATTATCACCCAAATTCACTGTCTTTAGCGATAACTGTCCTGTGTAAAAGTACCTTTACCCTCATGTCTCATGTTTCCTGTGTTCTCAATAAATATGTGTAGCTTATAACAAACAAAAAAAGGAATTAAGTAAGCAATTCTAATAAAAAAATAATCGGAGAAAATGCACCAAACTGAAAGTCATTAGTGGCCAGTAGAGATGAGCGAGCACCAAAATGCTCAGGTGCTCGTTACTCGGGACGAAATTTTCGCAATGCTCGAGGGTTCGTTTCGAGTAACGAACCCCATTGAAGTCAATGGGCGACCCGAGCATTTTTGTATATCGCCGATGCTCGCTAAGGTTTTCGTTTGTGAAAATCTGGGCAATTCTACAAAGTGATGGGAACGACACAGCAACGGATAGGGCAGGCGAGGGGCTACATGGTGGGCTGCATCTCAAGTTCCAAGGTCCCACTATTAAGCCACAATAGCGGCAAGAGTGCATCCCCCCCCCCCGCACTGTCAGCGTTAAGATCGTTCTCCTCTGCCATAGCTGTAACAGCTGTGGCAGAGAAGAACGATGTTTGCCCATTGAATTCAATGGAGCCAGCAATACAGCAGGTTCCACTGAAAGCAATGGGCTGCCGGCGATTGCAGGATGAATTGTCGGGAAGGGGTTAAATATATAAGCCGTTCCCTGCAATTCATCCAGAAATGTGTTACAATAAAAATATATACCGGCGTATAAGGCGACGGGGCGTATAAGACGACCCCCCAACTGTCACCTTATACGCTGGCAATGCAGTGGAGCAAAGAATAAAAATCATTACTTACTTCTTCTGACGATCTGCGGCGCTCCTGCAGGCTGTTGCTCCCTCCTGGTCCACGGCAGAGTATTGCTTTCTGGACGCAGGGCTTGAAATCCCCGCCTCCAGAAACACAGCCAATCACAGCCATTCAATGACATCATTGTCATTGGCTGTGATTGGCTGAAGGCACGTGTGTTTCTGGAGGCGGGGATTTAAAGCCCTCCGTAGAGAAATCAATGCTCTGCCGGGAACCAGGAGGGAGCAACAGCCTGCAGGAGCACCGCAGAACACCAGGAGGGAGTGACAGCCTGCAGGAGCGCTGCAGAACGTCAGAAGAAGTAATGATTTTTATTCTTTGCTCCACTGTATTGCCGGCGTATAAGGTGACAGTTGGGGGGGTCGTCTTATACGCCCCGTCGCCTTATACGCTGGTATATATTTTTATTGTAACACATTTCTGGATGAATTGCAGGGAAGGGGTTATATATTTAACCCCTTCCCGACAATTCATCCTGCAATCGCCGGCAGCCCATTGCTTTCAGTGGAACCTGCTGTATTGCTGGCTCCATTGAATTCAATGGGCAAACATCGTTCTTCTCTGCCACAGCTGTTACAGCTGTGGCAGAGAAGAAGGATTTGTCTTCTATATGTTCTCAATGGGGTCGGCGCTGCTGCCGCCGGCCCCATTGAGCGCATATAGAGAAGATTTATGGCCTTAAGGACCGTTGGGGTTCTTGAAACCTAAAATACTCCTAACACTCTCCCTATAGCAGCTCCAACACGATAGCACTTTCCCTGAACTAATGTCAGAATGCATCTGAGGCGAGCCGCGGGAGGGGCAGATTTCAATACTCGGGTGACACCTAATCTCGCCAGCCACTCACTGCAAGGGGGTGGTATAGGGCTTGAACGTTGCAGGGGGAAGTTGTAATGCCTTCCCTGTCTTTCTATTGGCCAGAAAAGCGCGCAAATGTCTCAGGGAAGAAAGTGAAAGTAACTCGAACATCACGTGGTACTCGTTACGAGTAACGAGCATCTCGAACACCCTAATACTCGAACGAGTATCAAGCTCGGACGAGTATGCTCGCTCATCTCTAGTGGCCAGTGCAAGAAGAAATGCTAGGCACAGGCCAGGATGAAGCTCCTTATCAAAATACTAAAGGTCTCATCTTGTGATAATTTGCAAAACATTTTGAACATGTCCACCAAACTGCACCCTGCTTCTAAAAGCACCAAAATGTGTATCCTCTTAACTATGAGAGGCCTCACTAAGAAGAATTCAGGTACACCAGCATTTAGGGCACTACGGATGGCTATAAACTGGGCACAATCTAACCCATTAATTGAGCTTTTGTTTTTGTAGACTGTTGATACCTTTGGCACATCATAGTTCCTACCTTAAAAAGTTGCACTAAGTTTCAGGCTGCAGTCTTAATTCCACTTTTTATTTTCAGCCCCTCTGATATGCAATTTGCCACCTACTCCTAGTTTTAGAGTTTTGTCATGTGAATGTATCCCTTCCAGTAACACACTAATGTGAGGTCTTGTGTGTGCAAGATGCTGCTCTCTTCACTAGATCTTGTGTAGCAGCACATCATTTTGCAATCATTTTGATTTACTCCCCCTATGGAAGTCTGCCACAGGTGCTCTCCTCTCTCTGTACCCACAGCCTAGCTGATCTGTCTTCCCTGTCCCCCACCACCTCCTCTCCTCATTGTTGCCATATCTAACACTTCAAGGAGAGAGGGGGAGCACAGAGAGCCTACACAGCTAGGAGTAATGTGCAAGGGGTCTATGTCAAAAGTAGCAGTACAACTAGATAAGGGCCATTTTACACTGAATAACCATTCAGTGTAAATGCCGCAACGACTAAATGATTACCGATAATTTGTTTGTCGTTCAGTTTCTGCAGCCATAAAAATCAAATGATGATCAGTCTGTGTAAACAGCCAGTCAGTCATCTACAAACGACTGCCTGTTTACTGTGCATGGAGGCGGATGGTGGGAGGAGATCTCTGCTGCGCTCCACCTCCATTCACTGAGTGAGCCTCACTCCTATATGAAAGCACAGGAGCGATTATCGCTGGGACAACCGTCAGGCACTTTAGCACCAAACAATAGTCCCGTGTAAAAGGAGGTTAAGTGAAGGATAAAATTTAAAGCAAAATTGTAGGAATTTTTTCAATGAAAACTAATTGGTAAGTTGCTTAATTTTGAATTTAGGAAGCGAGATAAAAAAATTCAACCAAAATGGTTTGTCTGAGATTTTTATTTCTACAAAACCCAGCTCCTCCTGCTATAAAAGATAGACATATACTCACCTCTTCCCTCTGCGTCCCACAACGCAGCCCTTTCTCTCTCTCGTGATGTCACATTTACAGGCTGCCTCAAACCCTTTACGGGACATCGCAGGCTGATGCAGCCAATCACAGAGCTCTGTAATCATGCGTTGAGCTCTATCATTGGCTGCAGCAGCATGTGATGTCCTGTAAACAGGTGGAACTGCAGCCTGTAAAACAATGGGAGCGAGGAGCGAGCGACAGCACAGGATACAATGGCAAAGGTGAGTATATGACCCTTTATTGTTATATAGAAATAAAAAAAAATTCAGACAACCCCTTTAAATATATCTCCAATGAAAATAAAAACTCTTCTGTGCTCTTAGCGCCTTATATACATTGCTTTTCTAAACTTTTTACCTTCAATGCTCAACTATTTATTGTGCAAAGCTTTCTTTTGTCCTAATTTGCCATTATGAAGTTTTTTTAATTTTGTGCCATCTTACAGATATAGCAAATCAGCAGCCCAGTCACTAGTCACCGTTTCTACAAGCCTGGTAGCTCACATAACTCTTGCTACCATTCTTTTCTCCCCTCTCCAGTTAGTAAATTTGTGCCACACTCCTCTCACTTAGTGCCTTGAATAAGTGCCAGAGCCGCTGTAAATCGCTTTATTAGCTAGCCAGTTCACTCTACAGACACACAAGCCGCTTATAATTCCCTGTTTGGCCAAGATCTTTACAATAATATTTTTATTTAAGTAATTTATAGCATAACCATACGATATGCCATACATTTGCTGCCAGATGCGAATTCTACTTCTAGGACTTGCAACTCTCTTCAGAACGGGGATCTTCAAACTCCATCCCACCTGGTGAAGTGGCCACTGGCTACCACATCCTGGTGGAAAATTAATAGAAATGTGGCTTCACATGTGTGCAGCTTTCTCCATTCAGTTATTTGAGAGTTAGCCAATAACACGCACTCGGCTGTTTCTGTGACTCCCACATATGTGAATGAAGAGAACTGCACACATGCACAGCCACCTCTTCACTCATTATTTAATGACTTAATGCAGTCACCTTACCAAGTGGGATGGAAGTTTGAGGGACACCTGTTCTGGAGAGGAGTGCAGACTCCAGCAATGTGAGCTCCTGAAAGATAATTTGCATAGCATCGGTGCCTTTTGGGAAGAGTTAAAAGTTACTCTGAGAGGGACGATCGCTGGGTTTATCCGGGCCTAGCTGCTCAGAGGATATAGCTAGACCAGGGATTGGAGCTGTAGGAAGATCATTTGCATATACCCAGTGCATTCTGGAAAGAGCAAAGAGTCGCTGTGAGTGGGGCGATTACTGGGTTTAGCCACGACTAGCTGCTCAGAGGACATCGCCAGGCTGCGTACCAGTAAGTTAAAAATTCTCATGATGATATTTAACCCGTAAAATGTTACTATTAATAGTGGACATCAACTGACTTTGTGCAACATGGAACAGGAGAGGATCCATATGGTGAGACGTTGCGTATGCTATATGTTTACAGACCTACCAGAGGAAAGCCAAATTTCACCTGCCAAAAATGCAAGCTTGTGTCTCTACTGGAGGAAAAGGTGCAACATCTTAGGGAGAGAATAGCTACATTGAAATTTATTAAGGAAGGTGAGTGTTTCCTTGATAGAGCAGACGTAACTCTTCAGACTGTTGAAGGAAAATAAATGTTCAGTGTACCTGCAGAAGCCGAGGAATGGAAGCATGTGACCCAAACGAGGAGGAGGAGGATCAGGAGTCAGAAAGCACCCATACTGCTCAGAAACCTGTACAGCAAAAAATGACTTTGCCCACAAAGAACTGTGTAGTAAGCACTCAGAAACCTCTTGGATGGAGAAAACGAAGTGTTGTTGTGAAGAAGAAAAGGAGAGTGGTGGTTGTGGAGGATTCCCTATTGAGAGGAACAGAGGCAACTATCTGCAGACCTGACACCTCAGGAGAGGTGTGCTGTCTTCCAGGTGCATAAATCATAGAGGTGTCTGATATGCTATCAAGACTATTCAGTTCTTGAGACTACTACCCATTCTTACTAATACATGTAGAGAGAAATGACATTGCAAAAAAGGAATTTGCAACTGTCTGTCGAAACTTTGAAGAACTTGGAAAGAAGATGAAGGAACTAGGAGCACAGGTAGTCTTCTCATCCATCCTCTCAGTGGATGACTATAGAATAAGGAGATAGAACAGGATTCTAGAGGTGAACAACTGGCTGTGTCAATGGTGCCGTTAGGAAGGAATTGGATTTCTAGACCATGGAATGAAGTACCTATATGATGGACTGTTTGCTAGAGATGGGTTGCTCCTTCCATAGATAGGTAAACATATATTTGGCAGGCACCTTGCTAAACTCATCAGGAGAGCTTTGAACTAGAACAATATGGGAAGGGAAATGAAAAGCCAGGCAAAAATTATACAGCTAATTAATACAATTGAGAACCTTGCTATTAGAAGGTTGGATTTCAGAAAAGTAGAATTTAATGGACTCAGAAAGAGGGTAGGAAGAATCCAATGGCTGGATGTTCATAAGGACAGAAATGTCCAAGAAGGTTGGAAATATTGCAAAATGAGATTTTCAAAGTACAATCGTTAACAATCCCTAAAATAAGGAAGAATAGGAAGCATTTAAAGAGACCAGGATGGATGAACACGGAACTTGCACACATTAAGGGCTCAGTCACACGGGCGTTTATCGCCGCGATTTGCGCATGCGCATGCGTCCGGCGATTTTTTAAAACCATTGCTTTGCAATGGTATCGGACACATGAGCGCTTTTTATGCGCTCGTCCGATAAATTAGAGAACAGAAATCGCAGATCGCACCTATCTGCGATCTGCGATTCCTGTTCTCTTCTCTATATGCGCTCAATGGGGCCGGCGGCAGCAGCGCCGACCCCATTGAGAACATATAGAAGACAAATCATTCTTCTCTGCCACAGCTGTTCCAGCTGTGGCAGAGAAGAACGATGTTTGCCCATTGAATTCAATGGAGCGGCAATACAGCCGCTCCATTGAAAGCAATGGGCTGCCGGCGTGCGCGGGATGAATTGTCGGGAAGGGGTTAAATATATAAGCCCTTCCCTGCAATGCATCCTGAAAAGTGAAAAAATAAAAAAAAAGGATGTATTCACCTGCTCCCGGCAGCCTGAGATCCCCGCGGCCGTCCTGCAGTGGGTGTGATGGGGGTGTGACTCAGGCTTGCCTTTGATTGGCTCAGCCTGAGCCAATCAGAGGCTGATCTCAGTCACACCCATTCATGAATTCATGAATGGGTGTGACTGAGACTTGCCTCTGATTGGCTCAGCGCTGAGCCAATCAGGGGCAAGCCTGAGTGACACCCCCTTCACACCCACTGCAGGACGGCCGGGGGATCTCCGGCTGCCAAGAGCAGGTAAGTACATACATTTTTTTTATTTTTTCACTTTTCAGGATGCATTGCAGGGAAGGGCTTATATATTTAACCCCTTTCCGACAATTCATCCCACACTCGCCCGCAGCGCTTGCATTCAATGGAGGCGGCTGTATTGCCGGCTCCATTGAATGCAATGCGCTGGACAGCTCCGGCCCGTTTCTAATGAAACGCGGCTAGGAGCAGATTTTCGGGCGATTTTTCGGCACCGGTCACGCGATTTGCGCATGCGCATCCGTCATGCGATGCGCAAATCGCGTGAAAAAACGCCCGTGTGACTAAGGCCTAAAAAGGAAGTAAAATATGTTTATCAAATGGAAAGAGGGGGGAATATCTAAAGAAGAATATAATGCGGTCTGCAGAAACTGTAGGGCAAGTGTCAGAAAAGTTAAAGCTACTAATGAATTGAGGCTTGCAACAGAGGCCAAAAGCAATAAAAAAGGATTTAGGGGGTAAGTCAAAGATGCTATTGGATGCTTACAAGATGGAAATGGTGAATTGGTTAAGAATGATGTTAAGAAGGCCGAACTTTTCAATTCCTATTTTGTATCTGTTTTCTCTCAGAAAGTAGATGGAACATCAACTGATCTTCCCAGTGCTATTGAGGGAATAAAAGAATGCAGGCTATCTATAAACAGCGAGATGTGAGGGAACACTTAGCTAACTTAAATGAATTTAAATCTCCAGGTCCAGATGAATTACATCCTAGGGTACTGGAAGAAGCAGCAGATGTAATTGCTGAACCACTCGCCATAATCTTTGAAAATTCATGGAAAACAGAAGAAAACCCAAAAGATTGGAGAAGGGCAAATATTGTCCTGATCTTCAAGAAAAAGGGAAGAAGGTGGATCCAGGAAACTACAAGCCTGTGAGCCTGACTTCTATACCCGGAAAGACCTTCGAACAAATTATTAAACATTATATATGCAAGTACTCGGATGAGAATGGAGTAATTAACCAAAGCCAGCATGGATTTGTAACAAACAAGTCATGCCAAACAAATCGAAGTTCCTTCTATGACAGAATCGCTGACTGGGTTGATCAAGGAAATGCAGTAGATATGGTATATCTTGAGCATTTGAGAAAGTATCTCATACCATTCTTATTGAAAAAAATTACCTAATATGGGATCGACAAGGCAACTGTTAGGAGGGACAGCTAACACTAGAGCGGATTCAAAAAAGTATAGATTAGCTTGAACAGTGGATGGCAGCTTAACAGAATGGTATTTTACAGGGGGAAATACAAAGTCTTACATGTGGGCAAGAAAGAACAAAAAAAAACACATACAGAATGTGCAGAACTGAGGCAAGCAGCAGCACATGTGATAAAGACTTAGGTATACTAATAGATCACTGATAGAACATGAGTCAACAATGTGATGCAGCAGCAAAACAGGCAAACACAATACTGGTATGTATAAAAAGGAGCATAGAGTCTAGATCATGTGAAGAAATTATCGTCTTCTACTCTTCCTTAGGCTTCCTACACACAGGTGAGCGCAATATTGCGCCGTGAATCTCGGCCAGATATTGCGCTCGCCAACATGCGATTTACTCACGGATGCGAGGTATTTTTCTTTAAAAATGCCTCCCATCACTTCAAATAAAGTTGCGATCTTCTGTAGTGGAAGAACGACAAATGTTTCCCATTGTTTTCATTGGAAGACCTCGCACTCCTCGCACTTGCGCGACACACACAAAGTCTCGCACAATTTTCTTGACTGTGTGAAAGTGGCCCTAGTCAGAGCTCATCTGGAATAACGTGTCCAGTTCTGGAAGTCTTCAAACAGAGACGGGAAAGACATCTGTCTGGGGTGATATAGTGAATCCTGCACTGACCAGTGGGTTGGACCCGATGACCCTGGAGGTCCCTTCCAACTCTACCATTCTATTAGACATTTATGAATTATGTTATTGATATGCCATAAATATCTAAATGGGATTACTACTTTGTTATTTCAGCAATCTATTTTTCTATACCCACAGTTGAGGGCTATTCAACCTCAGTAGCTGAAATCAGCAGGGAGAAATTAAAGGCCTGCAGTAATTGAAGTCCCTTTCTATACTGTTCAATGCTGAACTACAGGCATTTATCAAAATAATGCCCGTTTATTATCACTCCTAAGTGTTTTCATTATTTTGATAAACCACTGTAATAGTAGCATAGAACATAAGCTTTAATTCTAGATTATAAATTTTAATTTACACAGTAAGGTAAATATGTAGAGGTTTTAAGTTGATTACTGGAGCCATTATTTGGGGAGCATCCATACAGAGGATAAATGCTGCAGATTTTCTGCAGTGGAATTGCATGCAGAAAATCTGCAGCATTTGTAGTAGCAGTAAAGTAGATGAGATTCTAACAAACTGCTTCTACATACTGCAGAAAAGAAAAAAAAATCCACAACATGTTAATTGTTTCTTTTGGATTTTCACAATGCAATTTACCCCTTCGATAAAAAGGGCGAATTCTGTGGCAAATCTATAGCAAGACAGTCCATCTGCTCAAAAATACATATAACACATGTAAATTCCTTGCAGATTTTGATGAAAATTTGTGTCAAAATCTGCAGTGGAAAGTTCAGTGCAGAAATTCCACTCATCTAAGTTATCTTAAACATAAATGTAACTTAAAGTAGTCCTCTTACCGTAGTAACAGAGTTCCTTTAAGCATTGAAAGCGAGGAGGAGTCCACCACATCTGCTCAATAGAGCATGAAACATGGCAATTTGCTCATTGGAAAGTGACAGTAGAACAATCTAATCTGTTACATTTAAAGGGCGCAACAGTAGATACCCCTGAACTGTTGTGCGCATCCAGATTTTTCTAGACTTAGTCTATACTTATTACAGGACTGTCAGAGGAGTTTTTTGTTTCAACAACACGTTAACTTTACTGCACTTATAAAAAAAACATTATGTTTCCCCAGTGAATGTGTGTGTTTAAGAGCAGCGAAACATTATTGATCCCAGTGTGACAAATCAAGAGTTAGGTAATGTCTACAAAACTCAATTCTCTGCAAGAAATAAAAAAAAATACATTGTTATGAAACCCCTACTTATATTCAAGTGAAACATAAAAATGAGAGGAAATTAGACCAGAAAAGGTCAGTAACTGCACTTATTAATGCAGTGTAATGGCAATCTTAACTCTTCTTTCAACACTTGAACAATCAAGTACCTTAGATTCCTGGCTGAAACAGGAATATTAAATTTCTGTATGCATGAACAGGATTGTACGACAACTAGGACTTATCACCCCAACACTTTACCATTCAATTTTAATACTTTTATGGCTGACAATGAAGAACCACCATTACAACGGCTCGTAATCATCCTTTCTGAAAAAATGCTAATTAAATTTTGCTTTCAACAAAAGTCAAGTCCATTCTGTTAATTAATAAAATCAATCAGACTCTTTGTCCAGTTGCCCATCATAGTCAATGAAATAACCAAACCATTGGATCCCTTCCATCACTCCTCTGGCGTCTCTATGACCGTCAAACCCTAAAGTAGTACTACAAGAATCAAATGCAGAGTGGAGATATAAATGGTGTAGCCAAACAGCATTTAGTCTTCATACTAAGCCTATATATGATTAACATGCATACTTTTATCTGAAGATGCTACTATGTATTCCAAGAATTAGGCTGGGTTCACACACGGCGGATTTGCCGCGGTTTTACTGCGCAAAATTTCACCGCGGCAAATAAGCCCGCGGCCGCTAATCTCGGGATTAGCCAGCCATGTGGACGGGATTTCTCAGAAATCTCATCCACCTGGGACGGCCAATCCGCTGTGCTAAGTCCGGCTGGAACCGCGGCTGCGGCCGCCGCAGCCGCAGTTTCAGAATATGCAGCATGTCCATTCTTTTTTTCATTCCGCTGCGGCCCCGCTCTCCTCTATGGGAGCGCCGGCCGCAGTGAAAGAGCGAGCCGCTGGGCCCCTTCAAAGCCGCTGCGGCTTTTTCCGCGGCGGTTCTGCCGGCGGAAATCTCGCGGTTTTTGCTGCGGCCAAACCGCGAGATTTCCGATGGGAATCCACCCCGTGTGAACCCAGGCTTAGGTTGGGCACTGACAATGGCCAGGTTTGCGTCCGGAGACCTAGGGTTGAGTGCCATAATCCTGCCTTTGCTTTGGAGTGGCACACTGTCTCCACTGCTGGTGTGATGGCCTGGAGTCCATCCCATGACAGTCACTAATTCCTAGTAGTCGTACAAGGGACAATGACAACTCAGTGATGTGTTGCCTCTCATGGCAGGGCTTCCAATAGTCATTTTCCAGCAGGATAATGCTCAGCCACACACAACAACGGTGTCAAAGGAATGCCTCCACAACAATGCCACACTTCCATGGACTGCCCGCTCCTAAGATTTATTGCCAATAGAACATGTAGGGGACCATCTGGGATGCCAACTTTGACTGCTTACCAGTTTGCATGATCTAGAAGCAGAGTACAGCAAATGTGGACCAGTATGCCTTCATGCCCATATCTATCACATCTTGCATCCAAACAAGAGGTGACAAAACAGGGTACTAGAGCTTCCCTTAAAGTGTTCAATCCTCTGCAATGAGTCCTTTGGCTCTGATATTGTAATCACTTACTTATGAACATGTTACCGGTACACACAAGGTTTAATTCGATTCTGACAACTCCTTCTAGGTGCTTGATTTTTTTTTGACACTGAGTAGATTTAATTCTAGTATCATCTGCAAAATAAATCCAAATGAGCAAGAATGAGAATTACAACAGAATTTATAGAATGGTTGGCTTGTATGTTCCACTGTATACTGCACCATTTTGGCCTTCAGAGAGCACTGAAAACATTATGGAATAGACAACAGACATGTGGACATAGACTTGGGTTACCATAATATACTGTAGCTCTGTTGGGTAAGGTGTTCATGTTTTCTTCCCTCATTTGTCCTAATAGGATCCAACATTGGTGCAAAATGTACAATTCCTTTATTTAGATCATATCCAAAAGTTACATCAGTCAGAGATCTCTTAATTATACTTTCTATAAATTTGAGTTAATCTAAGGTTTGTTCACACTTGCTTGAACAGCTTCTGTTTGACTCCAAACAACAGCAAAAGCACTGGATGTAGCACATCTCAGACCCAAATGGCATCAAAAAGAACCCATTAACTGTAATCTAGCATTCTAGCTAAAAAAATATTCATATCCCATGATTAATGATATACTGGCAGCAGAAGTGTGCGACCAACCTTTCAAGATGCAGCTTCATTATTAATTGGACCTTGGTATATGGGCACTATAGGCTTGCATTATTTGGACACTATATGGTACACTATTCAACCTTAGGGTGGCCCTGATTGTATACCCTTAAAAACGTTTTTTTTAAAAAAAGGATGTAAATAATTTGATTCAAGAAACTGATCCTACAAATCAGCATCTGTTTTCATCAAACATGAGCAACATCACAGAAGTACTTTCTGAAGAAGCAGTCTTTGGCAAGAGATTATACTGTGTATACAATTTACTAACTGTAAAAAGTGAAAACTCTTTAAGGCCTCCTTCCCACGAACGGATTTCCGCCGCGTAATTCGCGGCGAAAATCCGCTGCGTTGCCCGCAGCTATTAGGTTCTATTGAACCTAATAGCACAATGCTCACGATGCATAATTCCACCGCGGAATTACGCACCGCGATTTCTCCCGTCCTCACCCGCAGCATGCTCTATTTTCTGCGGGTGAGGACGGGCTGTACGCACTGACGGCTTCTATTGCAAGAACCAGCGGGAGATAGCGTGAAAAAACGCTTTCCCGCCCACCGCCGCGAGTCATATGACGCCATATGACGCTGCCGGCCGCGTCACGTGACACGGCCGGCCGCGTCACGTGACACGCTCGGTGACGCGTCGGCGGTGGGCGGTGACGGGCGGTGACGCGGCGGCGGTGGGCGGGGAAGCGATTTCACGCTATCTCCCGCAGGTAAGTATAGGGGCTCTGGGGGGCGCCGTGACGGGCTTCACAGCGTAATATTACGCGGCGGAGCCCGTCACGCTCGTGGGAAGGAGGCCTAAGGGTTCATTCACACGTCGCTAAACTGCTGCAAATTTGGTTGCAAATTTTTGTGCAGATCTGCAGCAAATTTCACCTCTTTAATTTGAATTCAATTCAAAGGGTGAAATCTGCTGCAGATCTGCACCAAAATCTGTGACAAGCGGTTACGCAAGTACAAAAGAAGTGTCTAATAATATATATGTGATTGTTGCCAGCAAGAGAAACCAAGTAGTCTTGTAGATATGATACCTTTTAATGGCTAACAAACATACATGATGTTATAGTGAGCTTTCGAACCTCTCAGGCTCTTCGTCAGGCAAAAAAGGTAATACCGTATATACCGGCGTATAAGGCGACGGGGCGTATAAGACGACCCCCCAACTGTCACCTTATACGCCGGTATACAGTGGAGAAAAAAAAATAAATTCATTACTCACCTCCCACGGCGTTCTGTCGCGCTCCGGCAGGATGTCGCTCGCTCCGGCAGGCTGTCGCTCGCTCCTCGTCCCCGGCGCAGCATAGCTTTCTGAATGCGGGGCTTGAAATCCCCGCTTCCAGAAAGCTAATACACACGCCGGCAGCCATGACATCATTGAATGGCTGTGATTGGCTAAAGCACACGTGACTTCAGCCAATCACACTATTCAATGACATCATTGAATGGGTGTGATTGCTAACACGTGCGCCTTCAGCCAATCACAGCCATTCAATGCTGTCATGGCTGCCGGCGTGTGTATTAGCTTTCTGGAAGCGGGGATTTCAAGCCCCGCATTCAGAAAGCTATGCTGCGCCGGGGACGAGGAGCGAGCGACAGCCTGCCGGAGCGAGCGACATCCTGCCGGAGCGCGACAGAACGCCGTGGGAGGTGAGTAATAAATTATTTTTTTTTACACTTTTTTTTTTTTTGTATTACCGGCGCATAAGACGACCCCCGACTGCAGAGCAGATTTTTCGGGGTTCAAAAGTCGTCTTATACGCCGGTATATACGGTAGATCTGAAGAGGCATGAATATTTATACACACTTATAACATACATACTTATGACAAGGCACAGACATGGATGTGATTGGTTTGCACTTCAAAGGAATACTGCAACAGGGACATAAACATTTTTAACTAGGCACTGATAAGGGAGTGAAAGCTTTATGGTCCCTGAATTACTGTTGGGGGGGGTCGTCAGGCCAGGAATGCTGCAAGAGGTACACAAACATTTTTAACTAGACACTGATAAGGGAGTGAGAGTTTATGGTATCTGAATTACTGTTGGAGGGGGTTCACCAGGACAGCACTCTTATCTGTGTTATTGATGTCTTATACCTGTCATTCACCCATAAAACCTCGGCAATAATTTAATCCTCCATTAAACGTGTCAAAAGTTGTTATAAATTTATATTCCCAAATTCTTCTGTGGTTTTGTTACTTGAAACCACCCTTCAATATCAAAACTCTCATATCTCCTATGTCATGTCCATGATTAGAAAAGTGCACGGCCACAGGTAATTCTGTCTTTCTCTCTTTAATCATGTGGTGGTGAGATCTCATCCTAACTTTTAGTTTTTGCCCTGTTTCTCCAACATAAAGGCCCCCAACAGGATATTTACAACATATGATTAGGTATACAACATTAGACGTGGAACATGTGAATGCCCTTGGGATCTTATAGTCCTGCTGTGTGTTGGTGATCCGTATCCTGTCCGCAGTCAGTACATGTGAGCAGCTCTTACAGCTCTTTACATTATAGGGATAAGTTCCTTTTTGTGTGTCAGCGGGCAATGCAACGTTTTGGGCACCACTGATCAAGGACAGGATACAGATCCCCAACAAACAGCAGGATCCGTATATATATGTAATGTATACACATGCAACAAAAAGATCCCAGAGTCAACAAGGCTCAGAGAAGAGTTAACGAACAGATAAAGGTTTTGTTTTATGTTCAGAGATTACATTCTGTGTCCCATGTTTGAAGAGTACCGCAACTTATGTGCCCCGATATATGCAACTGAATGCCTAGACTGTTGAAAAGATCTGCTGCTGACTAGAATTATACAAATTTATACAGCGGTATGTTCGTGACTTCAATTATAAAAATGTATCCAGCACTATATACTTTTTATATCTTTGGAGGGGTAAACTTGTATCAAAAAACTCGGTAGCTATGCTGAATAATACAGTTTAAAAAAGGTATACCAGTGTAAATCACCCAGATGCAGAGTCAGCATCGGTCCCTAGAAAACCCGGGTAGGTACTAGGGCTCACTGCATCTTGGGAAGCCCACCAGGACAGGAGTGATAACCTTCCTAGTGGAAGAGATTCCCAGTGGGTCACTAACAGGTCAATAAGCCTATTCTGCCCATGTTCAATTCCATCACTTAGCTTCTCACTAAAGACACACTGCAAGGGGCCCACTGAGACTTCCAAGGACACACATATACCTGGAGATGGCTCTGCCCAAATATATGTTGGAAGCACACTATTTAGTGGTACATTTGCCTGATGAACAAAAACACCGAACATATCAAAAACGTTACATGAAAACAGCCTAAGGCTATGTTGACATGCAGTGAAGGCTCCATTCAGACCCTTCAGCATAGATCCAGCAGAGAATGCAGGACAAAATAGTACAGCCTGTGGCGCTATGTTGTCCAATAATATGTCAGAGGGCATGCTGGAAGCGGGACAAATCCTATTATAGCAAAGTTTGGTGCCCTATGGGTCCAGCATATGCCAGACACTTCTGTTTTTTTCTGTTTACCTGCTTGAATAGAGTTGAAAAATGGAAAGAAAAATTGCTGATGTGAACCCAGCAAAATGCTAACAAGCTCTTAACTAGTCAGTTTATAACAATATTGCAGATTCAAGTCAAGAATCCATAGAATATGAAAGCAAACCTAAAAGTCAAGAAATATTGTTTATCAGACATTGTGACACTACTTAAACTATGCGCAATTTGCTTGTTAATGGAATGAAAAAAATACAACCAAGTTCTTGAATCATACTGCAGTTTGAACAAAGTTAGACACAGTATATCATTATGTGGAAATCATACATAACTTATTACAACGAAGGCTAAATTCACATCTGTGCTAGGGATTCCATTTTCCTGCTTGGTTATGGGAGCAGGAAAACAGAATCCACTGGAAGAACAGATCCGTCTCATAACGGAATCAAACTGTGCCAAACGGACCCCATTGACTATAATGGGGTTTCTTTGGTTTCTGCACGTGTCCGGAATTTTTACCGGATGAAAAAGTCCTGCATGCATGACTTTTTTTGTCTAGCACTTCATGCCGGATCTGTCCTGGAGGCTCCTCCAACGCAGATGTGAATAGAGCCTAAGAACATATTTAGATTAAAAGTAAAGAGCTTTTCTTTTCCTAAGATATGCTATACAGTCTTTAAGAAATGTGGTCCTTTGGTTGTTCGCTATGTGACTTATTTTCTTCCTATGCGTTCATCATTATTCTGCTGCTTTATACCACTTAAAAAAACACCCAAGCTAAAAAAAATTCAAAATAAAAAAAATAAAGGAAAGAAAGAAATCATTTGAATTTCATCGCCCAGAGGAGAATTAAATACCCCAAGGAGAAATTCTGGTACATTCTCTGCACACATTTACATGCAGCCAGTGAAGTAAACATTTCCATAATTGCTCACTTCAGAACACGTTACTCAGTTCCTAGGTACAATAACTGTCAGGAGTCAATGAGGAATAAAGAATTTTCTTGAATCCTTGCACATAACCTGACTAGCATTAATAAGTCCACAGATGTACATAAGTGAAGAAACATATTATTCCCAGGTAGCAGACGTGCAGTCAACACTGTCTCTTCTTCGTCTTACCATTAATGGACCAAAAACTAGACATTTAGAGGCTGGTTATTAACTGATTCAAGCCCATTTTAGCACACAATTACTTTATAATTTATAAGAAACTACTTTTTCATCTCAAGAAATAAAAAGTCTAAAAATGAATTAAACTAGTGTATATTTCAATGCTACCTACAGTTGAAAAAAAACACCCTCCGATCAAGTTAAGCTGGCGGAGGACAGAGGATGGCGATTATGGGAATGCGTACATTTTAATTCTTCCAATACATTTCCGTTGAGAAAGATGTTATTTTGCTCAAATGATCCTTTCTTGGTGCCATCAAATGAGAACACTGTGAACAGCTCCTATAACTAGACTACTCTGCAGATTGAGATTGACAGCTCTTGGGGTCCTTTAATGTGGACCAATTTGCTCTGTTAGATGAACGCTGATTAACGAGATCTCAGACTGTTTACGCAGGGCAAATGCTTGTTTGTCAGCTTATCGATTGTGCTTTTACATGGCTCGATACATCGGGCAAGCAAGTTCAAGAGAACGTTCTTGCCCAATTGTCAGGCTGAGTGTAAAAGGCCCTTTACAATAAAGAAACTTTAGCCCCCTTTGGAGAGTAAGCCTTTTTCTTCCCAGATGGAGGTTCCTACTTGTTTTCGAAGAGTATTTTACATGGTACAGCTTTCCACCATATTTCTTTGTAGGACCATTAAATTGATTTTGCCGTATATAGGATTCTATACTGATAAAATAATTAACCAGTGGATACTGCCATGAGGATTTCAAAATTCATCTCTTGTTACAGTTCATGGACGACAGTCAATAAAAAATAAGACATTGGTACAAGAGATTAAGGGTACTGTAGGTACATAGTAGAAAGAAAATTACATAGAGTCGTTTTAAAGAAAACAATCTGGGATTGAAAAAATATCAATACTTTATAGAAGTTGTCAACCTTTTAAAATACTTATTTTCTTAAAAGGGTTCTCCAGTGATCGACTGATCACAAGGACACTCTCTGCAGGAATCTCCAGTGTTCAGTTAGAATTTGTGGGGATCTAGCAGAAAATCCTTATTCTACTATACCGTCTCCACATGAGAGATGAGGCATTGCACAGTTCCCAGTGCAAGAGACACTATGTAGTTGCTGCATTCTTTGGTTTGTAGATCAAGGTGTTGAATGACTAATACCCAACTATTAATTCAGCGTTCCCCAATAGGGTATTTGAAAATAGACCTTGTAAACCAAACAACCCCTTTAATCTAAGTCCTTAATTGTACTATTTTAATATCACCGAGCTTTCTACATACTAACATAGTAATGTTTACAAAAATGACACATATCTAGTTAAAAACATAATCATACAGAATTGATCCAAAGAAAAGCAAAATTCCCTATTATGTAGTTGTCGATTACACCCTATGAGAGGTAAAAATTTCTTTCTGACCCCAAATACACCATTCCCTGCCCCAATGTCCAGTAATTTTGTACATGTACAGATGTAGACTTTTCCCGGTTATCCAATATGGTGCATTACACCATGTTACTAGTATTAGGATGGCCACGTAAAAAGTCTAGAATGCTGTGGCTCACTATATTAATTGCATTTGCTTGTTGAATGCTACATCTGTGACTTATAATATTATGGCATGCAGGCCCCTTTTGAACTTTTTGGATGAAATAATCATCACAACCTTGTATGGCAGAGAGGGCCACAGTCCCAACGCTCTTACATTAAAATGAGAGTGAGTGATTGAGTTCCGATTAGGAAATCTATCTAGTTATGCAGTAAAGTAGAACACAACCATGCACACTCCAGTGATGAATTGGATTATTTTATTTTGTTCCAAAGGCTCATTAGATAAATCAGACAAGTGTAAATGTTTTCGGTCTACAGACCTTCTTCAAACCATCCGATTTCCTGGAGTGTTGTGACTGCCATTCCCTTGGTGATTACATTGCAGTTTTTACTAATGTTACTAGCTGACTTATCTAATAATTGTGGCACTCTAGACAGCACAGAACATTTTGGTTGTGGGAAACCAAGAGTCCAGAGACATTGTTGCCCATGGTGAAGTATACTGACAATTTGGAGTTACTCCTATAAGCTAAGCAATTGATTTCTTTTTATGTGCAGTGGGGTTTTTTCAATTAATTTTCTTATTGGGGTGAACAATATCTGAACACCCTGTATGTAATAAGTACGTTTTCCATTTTCCACACAAATGATTCAAAGAGATAATACTATTGTTTCAGTAATAACTATAACAATAAATGGGATGTTTACTTTGGACAACCCTTGTAGGGGGTTCTTTTTTTGGCAATTATCTATTATCATCAAATAAGGTAGTCATTAAACATTCATTTCTGCTGTAGGTTAAATGAAAAAAGGACATGGAATCCATTGAAATCAATGCAGTGTTCATATAATGCACAAATTAACTGAGTCCTATAAAGCGAGACCGACTTTTTATAGTCACTCTTTACTGTAACTAATAGCTGGGGGGTCTTGAGATAGGAGCAGACTGAATTTTTTATAAATAGGTTGCTTTTTGTATAATGTAGACCAGGGTTTCTCAACTTCAGTCCTCAAATACACCCAACGGATCATGGTCTTAGGATATCCTATAGAGAGAACACCTGTAGCCATTTCTGAGGCACTGATAATTACATCACCTGTACAAAGCTGAGGAAATCCTGAAAATATGACCTTTTGGGAATACTTGAGGACTGGAGTTGAGAAACCCTGATATAGCTTGTGCTTTTATATCTATCTTTCCCTCATGTAGCATCAAAGTTACAGAATTGTGTAAATCAATAAGAACCATATCAAGGTCACATTTAAACTACCTCAAAAAGTAAACTTCCTTTCGGTGCAATACTAAGGCAGTTTACAATGTAGTAGTTAATGTAGATTGCGCATTTTGCTCCAAACTCTGAACAAGTATTGCATCAATGAGGAAAACTAAAGCACCAAAGTTTACTTGATCAAAGAAAATCTGTCTAAAACATTAAAAGGGGGTTATCAAAGGGCATCCTAAATGGTCCTCCATGGTGTAAAATAACAAAGGAGCCGATACTTGCCTCTTCCCACTTGTCCCCCATTGGTGGCTCCAGGTCGCCATTGTGTTATTGTTTCCAGGCTGCGATATTCTGTAAACCTGCTGCTGCAGCCAATGACGGCACTGTCATTGACTGCAGTAGCTTTTTTTGAGACGGCTCAGATTGACTGCAGTTTCTAAAGACAACGTCAGCAGAGGGATCCAGACAGGTTATCAAAATTGGGGTTCTTTCATTTAGAAAAAAAGACGTCTGAGGGGCAACTTAATAACCATGTATAAATATATCAGGGGACAATACAGGGATCTCTGCCATGATCTATTTATACTCAGGACTGTGACAGTAACAAGGGGGCGTCCTCTAGGTCGAGAGGAAAGAAGGTTTCTACACCAACATAGAAAGGGGTTCTTTACTGTAAGAGCAGTGATACTATAGAACTCTTTGCTTGAGGAAGTTTTGTTAGCGAACTCAATATAAAAAAGTTTGAGGGGCCTGGACGCCTTTCTGGAGCATTATAATATATGTTATAATCACTAATTACTTCAGAAGGGTCGGTGATCCAGGGATTATTCTGATTGCAAGATTGGAGTCGGAAAGGATTTTTTCCCTTAAATGTGGAAAATTGGCTTCTACCTCATTGTTTGTTTTTTTTTGCCTTCCTCTGGATTAACATTTCGGGGCAAATGGACAGAACTGGATGGACATGTGTATTTTTTGGCCTAACATACTATGTAAACCTGGAGCTGGTGGTTACGAACAATAGGGGAGCAGGTGTTTTATTATTTTACACCATGGGGGACCCTTTAGGATGCTCTTTCATAACTCAGACAACCCCTTTAATAAATAAGCAGCTAAAACACTGGTCTATAAGAAAGGTTAATAAGACACACCATTAATGCACAAATTTGGTGAGAAATAGGTACTGCAACACATTTCACAGCACACTGCTTACTCCAACTTATAGAAAGGAACACCACAAACCCCATCACAGCTTATAGGGCCTCCGAATCTAGCCAAAGCCGATAATCCTATAGCAAATAATACTAACATTACCAAGCACTAAACATTAAAAAATGCATTTACAAAATTCTCATTATTGCCCCGTCTGACTCCTAGATGTGTGATAATTTTCCTGTTGCCCACTGCTCATGCTATACATCGAATTGTCCGTGTAACAAGATGTAAATGTGAAGAATTTCAATAGCATATAAAATGAATTGAAAATAAGAACAATCCATAGAAACACACAATACAACTGTGGCAAATTAATTTACCATAGATTCCCGTTTTATTCTACAGGTTCTTGTGTATGTAATGGCTTGTGTTGCATCTGTACAAGTCGCACAGCTAAAAACCACAGAAATTTGTGGTTAAAATGCATATGGTTTCGTCACATGCTACTCAGACTGCTACCTTATGTGGCTTTCCTGACAAGTAGGGGTACAAAGGTGGAAGACCATTCGGGACTCGTAAAACCACCTCGGGTATGCTAATAGTTCATTATATATATATTATAGCTAATTGCATAAAGTGTCCTCAGTTTCCCAAAAAGCATGAAAAATCCTCAGTTCTGAGCCATGTCAGCATCTATTATAAATTATAAAAACAATAAATGTTTCAGCATTACTCATTAAACCTTTGCAACTGGAGCAAAGGGTGATTTAACAAGTGAGCACCGATTTTTATAACACATTTCCTACAGTTTACTTCTATTTAACTCCCTGAGAATGCCTTTAACTTAACCTTAACTGCAACTAGGTGTGCACCAAAGTTCTCTATATGTGTTTCTAAATGTAATAATGGCCATTTGCTAATTTTGCCCATTATCTTCCCAATTGCAGCATATGGGTGTGAGATGTGGACACTGAGGATAGCAGACAGAAGAAAAATTGATGCTTTCGAGCTGTGGTGTTGGAGAAAACTTTTAGAAAATCCCCTGGACAGTAAGGGTCACCAACAAAGCTGCCCTGGACCGTATCAACCCAGAGGTGTCCCTGGAAGACAAGATCACAAGACGGAGACTGACGTACTTTGAACACGTGACAAGGGTGAATTCGCTGGAAAAATAGATGCTACTTGGAATGGTCAGTGGTGCAAGGAAAAAGGGAAGAGAAGAGACACGTTGGCTGGACACCATCAAGAAGGACATGGGAATGGACATTAGGCAATTGAAAGCAGCCATAGAGCATAAAGATGCATGGAGAGGACTGGCCTACAGAGTATCCAAGAGTCAGACATGACTGAATGGATAGAATTGGCAACTAATTTTGCCCCCGTTTATTAAATCAAAGTGGCACATGCTGAAGAATGCATCTTGCATGAAGTCACTTTTTTATTATCTATGCCAACTCTAGGTTGGTTTACTTTAGACCGTTAATGTGTGCCTTAAAAATGGCACATGCCAATGATAAATTTGGCCTAAATAATGACGCACTGATTCATGCACAGTCTAAAGCTAGAAAAAAAAACTTTTCATGTCACACAGTGCGGATTCTTTTTGGTGTAAGCCATCAATAAGTCTATCTAAAAATTTTGAACCAGAATTTTGGCTCAGTGTACTTCAGAAAACAGACTATGACCAGAGCAACTGTGGACCAATAGCTTTACATGCAGTGATAATAATTTCCAGGGAAAATTTCAAAAGACATCCATCTAGACAACAATGAAAGTTTTCGCATTGCTACAGAAGACACATGTGGTGTGTGAAGTCTTCATCCAATATTTTGCTGTCTTTTTTCACTGGTGCCCAATACTGTACACAAAATATAGATGCATTCACCCTTAAAATTTCCACATTTTTTTTTTAAGGACTCCAATTTCTCACAATTCAAATTCAATACAATATCATGACATTCTAACAAAACCCTCAACAGGCTCCAATACATACCACACACAGTAAAACATATCATATACATCTCTCAACAGAGTATCAAGAAATGTGTGTTTTTTTTCAAAGCTGGTTATCTCACACCACACATTTTAGGATATCTCAAGCCAAGAGAAAAGGTAAAGAAGAACACATCTATACCATGCTTGGTTCTAGTAGTAAGTTGAATAAGAGAAAATATTTTCACGTGCATCTAAAGTAGGTTGGGTACTGGTGTACCTTGTCTCCACTGAAAGCAGAACACATTGCATGGAGGCCGGCGGCCAGACTGACAGTGGCGGATGGGAATGCACGGAGACCGGCAGTTACAGTGACAGCGGGGCACAATGCAGGGAAGCTGGCGGTGACAGCCACAGTGCCTGCGCAACAACACAGCCGAGGAGCAAGTGTACATGTCTGAAGTCCTACAGCCCCGCTCGTCCAATACATTACACGGCAGCCAATCTGCAACAAGGGGCCTGGCAGAGGCATTACCTGCAGCTAAACCCCTAGCTTCCAGGGTTGACGAGATACACCAGTACCAGTAGGTCCCTTTGAAGCTTCACATGATCATATGTGCCTTGGCAGCAGCTGTCTGGCACTGGTTGCTACAGCTAAGATTATTCACAAACAACTGAAAGACCTTTACCATGTTAACTGTCAGCGCTCATCAATTTCCTGTGCTATGTAGTCTCTTATTTGAGCGATTCTAGAGTAGAAAAATAGAAAAAAATCTCCGCCATGGTCAGCCACGTGCTTAAAAGCAAGCAATTGACCAATTCTCCGGTTATATTTCAACTATAACAAATGACAGTTCCTTGGTATATAAACATAAAACTTTTCTTAATCAGGGAGATTAGTGGAACCATCACCTCACAGTCAAAATATTGGACTGCTTGCTAATTGCAAAGCATAATATAGATCCTGTTTGCAAAAGCAAATGTGCAAGAGGAACATTACACCATCTTCTCTCAAAGTCTCCACTCCAATTCCACTGCAGAAGATAATATTATACCAGCTCCTACGTGGGAGCAAAGAAAAAAAATCAATTTTACATTTTAGATTTTCAATGGTTGATGCTCTTACTGCTGCTTGCATACAAAACAGACTGCCTAACCATCTATTAGTACTTCCAGCCATTGTGTGTGCCTTTAAAACACTTAACTACAGTAAAGCATTTGCAAAACCTTAACAGCTATTCAATAGGAGATGCATGCTGATAATGCATGTTCATTCTGAAAACTATAAACGTGATAAATTGGAAAATGAACCACAGTAAACAAATAATTCATTTTAGATCTGACGAGCAATGTAAACAATGGGAGACTAATAGGCTGACCATTCGCATACACCTTTAATGAGAAACCTTATCAAGAGCTTCTAAATTCACCACCAAGTTATGTATCAAGTAGACTGCACTAAGGCAATCCACCATCACTGCAGTTCATCTGCTGCTACAATCTGCAATACCGATGCACCATATGATTCTCTGCATAGATATAACATATAATAATTCTTCATATGCAGTACAGTAAATATATATATACAGTGGTACATTGGGTTAAGAGTGCCTCAGCTTACAAGCTTTTTGACTTGAGAGCAGGCTCTCTCCTGAATTTTTGCTCTGATTTCAGAGCAAAAGCTTGGGTTTAAGAGTCTTGCTGTCAATAGCGCCGCCACTGCTGCCGGTGGCCCATTGAAAGCAATGGCCTGCTGGCAACCCCTACAGCGTTTTCAGAGAAAGGCTTTAAATACAAGCCCTTCCCTGATAAGCTTCCCTAGCTGTAGTAAAAAATATATACTCACCTGTCCGCCGCTGTCGGGGCTCAGGCGCGTCTTGCCGTGGCTTCTTCTCCCGGCATTTTTAATCCCCGCCTGCTGAAAAGCTTCAGAGCAGTGCAGGGAGAACAAGTGGTGGCCAGACACGCCTGAGCCCCGGCAGACAGGTAAGTATATATTTTTTATTTGCTTACTACAACTAGGGATGATTTTTCAGGGAAGGGCTTATATTTAAAGCCCTTCCCTGAAAAAATCGCTGCAGGGGTGCCAGCGTCCTATTGCTTTCAATGGGGCAACACCATCCCCATTGAAATCAGTAAGAAAGCTTCACAATCCGGAACGGATTAATGGCTTTTCCATTCATTTCAATGCGGAATATTGATGTGACTTACGAGTGTTTTGGTTTAAGAGCTCCGTCATGGAACAAACTAAACTCTTAACCCAAGGCACCACTGTATTTAAAAGGAAGATCTTTCCTTAAAATACAAAAAAAAGCCACCTGGCATTATAGTATATAGTCCAGAAATGTAAATGGTCCAGCATCTTTTACCCCCAAGATAAGAAGCACACAGAGCAGAGATAACCAGTTATGAGACTCTATTTAAAAAGTGAAGTGCTAGAAGTAGATTTTATGTTAGCGCTTCATTCTGGGCTGTCTTTTCATAGGCGGTCTCCTTCAACCTGTGGACCCAGTTGTTGTGAAGCTACAACTCCAAAAAGGGCGAGTTCACATGTAGCGGAATTGCAGAGAAATTTGGCATTTTTAAAAGAATTGTGTTTTTCACGCGCGGGAGAAAAAACGTGGCATGCTCCATTCTGGCGCGGATTCCGCGCAGATCGACAACATTGCTATCACATTGATAGCAATGTGTGCGCATATCTGCATGCAAAAAAATACCATTTAAAGCAAATCCGCACGGAATCCGCTGCGGAAATCTGTGGCAGATTCTGCGCGGATTGTATTTTTCTAGTGGACATGAGGCCTAAGGTAGGGTTCATGGCGGAATTCAGCGCTGAAAATTTCCATGCGAATTCCATGTCAAAATCTGCATCTTTTTTATGCCCTTTTTTGGGCAGATCCTCATGCAGAATTTGCCCTGTCAATGGGCAACATCCGGATGCAGAAATCTGATGCAGGAAATCACCTTTCCACACTTTCTGCTTCAAGTAGTGACATGTCACTTCTTGCTGCTGAAACACGAATTTCCACATCTGAATTCCACAGGCGGATTTTTCCAAATTACAGGGCAAATTCCTCATGTAGATCCCTGCAAAAATCTGCATTAAAAAGACACAAAATGTTGATGTGGATTTTGCTTGCAGTTTTTGCATTCCATCCACCATGTGAACATACCCCAACATGTCCTGGCAGTCTGTTGCTGTCCTAGCATGTTCAGACTTGTAGTTAGACTATACCTGAAGAGTCACAGGTTGGAGACTGCTGCTTTTAAGATGCATTTTATATATGTTTCTACGGCATCTGATAGTCCATAAAATTATCTGTTGTCTTTTAGGTTCCATTAATGCTGGATTAAGGTTTTACTATAATAAATCACCGGGATATAACACATCTTTTATTGTAACTCTTGTGAGATGGCATGGATATCAAGCTCGGGGCTTTCCAGTGTCTTTCTGAAATAAGTTAGAGTCGGCCCGGTGGGTGGCCAACTGATCAGGTTCCAGGGTCGGGTGTGCAAGGCCAATCGTACGCAGAGAGATCATAGTACTCTTATCATGCTGAAGAGGCAGAGGGATCAGCAGAGACTTGTGTCCCAGTTCTAACCATACAGGTTCAGGACAGGGCTGAGTCTTAAAGTGAGCTTTGTTGGAGGCCATAGTGCAGAGGCTCTGCGGGAAGCTAAAGTAGAACTCAGGAGTCTACATTAGTACTTAAAACAATTAAAACTTTTATAGGAATACAAAACAAGTGAGTCCTCAATTTCTGGGTCCATTCAGTCCTTGCTTTTGTCACAGTTCTTACCCGCCTTATTGGCAATGAAAGTCTGTTTTTTCTTCTTAGTCCGAAGTGGTCGGGAGAGAAGGAACCAGTGAATGCTTGACTCTGAGCTTTCTGAATGCTCCCAGATCTCTGTGCTTCAGGCACCATGCCGTAAGGCAAATTCACTGCGTCACCGCACCCACACAGGAAAGACTCCTCATGTGCTCCCCTCTTTACAGCTTAGCTGCTTCTACCACACTCTTCTGCTTAGTACGCGCTTATTATGGAATTGCTGGCTGGATTCTGCCATTTTCAATTAAGCATCAAGATCAGTACATTAGACATGCAGATTTTGGTGCGGAATTTTCCTCACGGTGGAATATTTTGCACCGTCCTGCAGAATATTCCATCCCATGTGAAAGCACCCTAATGAGATTTCCATGCAACTGTTGTACATCAATCACATCATTAAAAAAAATAAAGGGTAAAATAAGTTTTCTTCAAATAGTTTTAGATATTAGATGATCTGTAGAAATCTTGTACATCCAGATAAAGAGGTTTTCAGATCCAAGTATTCTACAAACTGACTTCTTTTACATAGCACCCCATGAAACAAGGTAAGAACTCCTCGTTTCTCCAAAGAGCTCTGACATGCTTTCCTTGTTTGATGCGTTTGGCAGTCCTTCTCATAATGACTGCAGTCACATTCTTTTTGGTACATTTTCATAATCATGAAAAACTTTGTTTTTTTTACACATGGAAGATTTAGTCCAACTGCTGTAACTGTTCTAGAATGTTGAAGGCGTTTCTGGGTGCATACAGCCCTTATGAGAAAAGCCATGTTTCTCTCAAACATTACGTACAACTGAGCCTGACCAGAACTACAGAGTCTGTATGTATGCAACGCATGTCCCACCCGGTAAAGGCAGGCCCACATCACATTTTAGCATCCTGTTAAAATGTTTGTTGCATTTTGTTTCTCAAAAGGATTCATAGGTTTTCAATGAGGTTTCACTCAGAGACAAATTGATGTGTAACATCATTGATGCCGAGTGAAAAGTTTGTCAGGACCCAGTTTTACAACCGCAAAAACAGACAAAGACCGTTTCATTTTTCTGCCCTGTTGAACAACAGGATCCTGATTGATCTACAGTGTATTCTTTAGTGTTTTTTATTTTTAATCCAACTCTATTGCAATTGGATACTAAAGGATAGACACCTTGCCGCATCAACCAGTATAGTCCCTCTTTTTTTTTTTCACATGTTGAAAAAGAGACGCTTTAACAGGATGCTAAAACATGACTGACACATTATAGGACTGGGGCTGTAAAATACAGCTTGTTTACATAAACCTTCAAAAAATATATATTCTAGACCAGTCTATCAAAGCCATCCTCTGATCCAGGGACAAAATTATAAGCTAGATTGTTGGGTGGTGGATGTTAGTAATATTACCCGATGCCCTCTACTTGTGCTTTCTTCTGCCTTCCAAGATGACCACAGTGCTTCTTAGACTACCCAACGTGCATTGTTAGTGCACAAGTAGTCGAAGACACTCTCTTAGGTTGGCCAATGCTGCTCAGGTTCAATCCAAAAACAACGTCAAGTGTCTCAGACTATAAATGCACAGTAGAAAAGGTTCCAATCTGGAACTGAAATGCATTGCCTTTCTGCGACTATCTTCTACATTTTCTCCAGTTTGCTAATGAAGGCTCATACTGGTCCATGTTGGGGAGGTTGCTGCTGAATGACAGGCTGTCATTGGTGTTGTGCCTTTGCACAACCATATCAGGTACCATTACTCTTATCCTCCTTCCTTCTGTCTCATTAATTTTTACTGTCCTCCTTCACCATGAAGCGCTTTTCTTTTTCTCATTCTCAATGCACATTGCTTGGGAAGTGATAGCAAAGCTGCATCCATTTTGGAAGATAAAAAAAGGGGGGGGGGCCCATAATCAGCGGACCAATGACCAAGGTGATATCACTTCTGCCCCTCCCCAGTTTAGCAACAAAATTTGTTCCCGGGACCAGAGGGTCGCATTAATTTGCAATGGGCACACTCCATAAAAACTTGGCTCCCATAAATAAAGATGCTCATACACCATATAGTAATAGTTAGAATTGTTACAATCATCTTTCACAGAAATCTGATTTGTTTTTTCGATCTGGAACCAATTTGTTTCACCAGTCATAACAGGCTGTACTTTCTAAAAACGTGTATGTATACCACAATGCAATCACTACA
This sequence comes from Eleutherodactylus coqui, assembly GCF_035609145.1. NCBI lineage: Eukaryota > Metazoa > Chordata > Amphibia > Anura > Eleutherodactylidae > Eleutherodactylus > Eleutherodactylus coqui. The sequence goes on along the minus strand of NC_089845.1, from coordinate 88,444,859 downwards.
ACCATCTTGATTGGACTAAATAGGTGCCTTTCCAATGTCTAGGTATCTCACAGTAATTAACAGGTATGCTTTTAATTATTTTGTGATTAATAACTGTAATGAATGATTGAAGAGTCTTCTTTTGGTCAATGTTGAAAAAGCCCAAGACAGATACTCTTTGTATATTAAGTGTATGTGTATCCAAAAAACAAACAGAAATAAATATTACTTGGAGTTTTAAGTAGTTTGAAACATAATTTCTTCCTAGTCTAATCCAGGAGGGATGTCTAGTGTTATGGGCCAAAAGCCAATGCTGCAGAGCAGACTCTTGTGTATGATTCCAGTCTGAAATACAGGTATTCCAGAAAAGAGATATTTTAAATGTATTTTCCACGCTCCAAATAATTACCTGTCCAGGGAATCAAACTCGGAAGCTTATTGTAACTTGCAAGTCAACTTCACTATGCATTATGCTTAATGCCAACAAGAACATTGGGTCGCAAGGCTTCATTTCCCAGTCATAACACATACACAATACAACGAAACTAAAGATATCATAATAAAGTATTAACTAAATGTGGCAAGCACTGAGAACATCTTTAAAGACTAAATGCAAGCTAGTTTTACTTTCTGACTTCTCATGCAGTAAATCTGAGACATCCTGTTCATACACATTCAGGCAAATCTTCATATTATTATGTGCATTTCAAATCAATTATAGTAGCTTTACTGATTACGTTAGCAACAACCTGGCAAGAGGAGTGTTGTCTCCCCAAATAACTGCTGCAGTGGAAAAATGAAAAGCGCTGTGGATTTGATCTGTTTTTTTTGCAGCAGAATTTGCTGCGGATTTTCTGTTGTAGGAAATTTGCCCCAATTCCGCCATGTGTGAAGTACTCTAAGGCCTCATGTCCACGGGGAAAATCAGGCCCGCTACGGATTCTCCATGGAGAATCCGTAGCGGGTCCCTCCTGCCCCACGGACATGAGCGCTGAAAAGAAGAATATATAAGAATAAACTTACCCACAGCAGACCGGGAAGGTCTTCTCTTCCTCACGGCCGGATCTTCTTTCTTCGGCCGGCAGATGTACTCGGCACGCCAGCTGCGTGCCGTGCGCATGCGCCGGGCCGAAGCAGGAAGATCCGGCCGTGAAGAAGAGAAGACGTGCTTGGTCCGCTGCGGGTAAGTTATTCTTATTTTAGGTCTCCCACGGATCCGGACGGCTTCCATAGGCTTCAATAGAAGCCTGCGGGAGCCGTCCCCGCGGGAGACCCGCACGAAAATGGAGCATGTCACTTTTTTTTCATGCTTCATTTTTTTCTAATTCACTTTTATTGACCATCCGCAGGTATTTATCTACCCGCGGGTGGTCAATGCATCCCTATGGGATGCGGATCCGCATGCGGGTGATCCGCTGCGGATTTAAAACCCTATTTTGCCCGTGGACATGAGGCCTAAGGGTTTATTCACATGGCGGGAATCATTATTGAAAAAAAATTGCACATGAATCCCGCCTCTAAAATCCACGTCTTTGCGATTTTTTTGCACGGATCCGCATGCAGAATTGTCTTGTCAATGGGCAAAATCCACATGTGAATTTTAACGTGGAATATCTCGGTTTAGTGCGTTTCTGCATCGGAAATGCATGGAAAGGTGATTTTCCAAATCAGATTTCTGCATCCAGAACTTCCAATTGACAGAGCCAATTCTGCATGTGGATCTGCACAAAAAACCTTGTCAAGAAGATGTGCATTTTGGTGCAAATTTTAGAAGTGGAATTCCCAAGGAATTTTTCCGTGGTGAATTCCGCCATGTGAATATACCATAGTGGTTCTTTTTTTTTTTTTACACAAATTACAGCAGATTTTATTATAATTTTTTTGCAAGGTTGGATAAACTTTATATCCCAGAGAACAGTAAAGGTGGTTGATCGGATGCGATTGCCAAAAACTATGATGAATATATGTGTCATATTACAATTAAAGGGTTTTTCGGGGACTATGCTCAGGATATGTCACCAATATGTGAGGGTTCACCAGTCAGGAACCCTGCTGATCAGTTGTGTGAAGTGGCTATGGTGCATAACAGGCACACAACTGTACATTTCATAGTGGCTGTGCGTAGTATTGCAGTTTTCATGTCATTTGACCAATGAACATGACATCACAGGCTTGAGAAGAGGCTGCAAAACTCTTCAGTCAGCTGTTTGGGAGAGGTTCTGAGCTGTGGACCCACACCGATTACCTATTGATCACCTATCTTGAAGATAGGTCGTCAATATTGAAGTCCTGGAAAACCCCTTTAAATTATTTTCCCACTACCTAAAAATGCTTCAGAGCCACTCTGTACTTTGTGGTTGCTGCTGGCCAGTACACGTGACTGATGCAGCCTATCACTGGTGTAGGAAGTCACCACTGTGGTAGGTGATTGGCTGCAGCTGTGACATGTCCTGGTCAGCAGCAACCACGAAGTACAGAGTGACTGTGAAGCAATTTTAAGTAGTGGAAAACCCCCTTAAAAAGTCATTATCACATGAAGTGCATCCCTTTTTCAAAACAAAGGCAGCCCAGCAGTCACCTCTGCTGATCCACACTGGTCTGGCTTCAGAAACCCCTGGCGACAAGTGGCTATGACCGCTACAGGGGAAAAGTTACCTTTAAATACTGGCATTCAAATAGATGGTCTGAGTCTGCTAGCATGAAAGGCACTCTCTATGTTTAGCTCCCTGATCTGGCTAAATGAGGAGGTCCCAAGCAGGGGGCCCATTTTTTAACATCCATATGCTCTAACAGAGCATATAGATAGAGGTTGTCTTCAGGAGATAACCCCTTATAATAAAAATGGCATCATGACTATCTCTGCATCATAACCCCCAAAGCAAACTGTATCTCCACCTTGTATCTACAACTTTGGCTAAATGAGTGAATTGTTTAAATTTTGACAATAAACTTTAATTATCAAAAATGTTCCATGTGGCCAAAACAATGAAAAAGGCGTCATATGCTGCATTGTCAAATTCCCTTCCTCAAACCATTATTAAGATTCTTCTGTATTCTGTGAGTAAACAGCAAGCATAGATGAAAGGTTAGACAATTTCTAAACCTTTTAAAACTAGATGTAAAAGGCCCTTTTACACACAATGATTATTGCTCAAAATTCGCTCAAAAGCCATCTTTTGAACGATAATCGTTGTGTGTAAATGTGCGCCCATTGTGCACTTTTCGCCCATTGCTGACTTCAGGTCCGCATGAAATCCTCATCCCTCAAGACGATAAGATAAGATGGACCGCGCTCAGTTCTCCAAGGGCAGCGCTGATAACATTCTCCAACAGCTTTCTAACAGCTGCTGTCCTGCTGGAGAACAATAGTGATGTATTTAGAGAACAGACATCTCGCTGTTCTCTAAATACATGCAATGAAGTACTAAAGGGCTGATTAGCCCATCAGTACCTATGCAAAATGATCGCTCAAAACTGTCAGTTTCTGACAAATTTTGAGTGATCATCTGTGTGTCTAAATGCATCTTAACAGTGCGACTAAAGTGGATATAACAAACTCAAATATATACATGCAACTTAGAAGAGGTTTAATTCATGACAACACCCCAATAACCAGATTACCCTTCTTGCACTTTGTACTACACCTTTAGAACAAGACAACATTTGAGAATACTGTGACCTTGGGCATTTTAGAAATTTGCTATTCAATGAGGGCCACAGATAGAGAAGAGTTCATGACACCACCTGCAGCACTCTCTATATTAGTACCGCTTGCCAAGGGTTTCTGCTGAAATATAGCATGATAGCCTCTCTATAGGCCACACACAATTTGCCCAGGGAGTGTATCACCCATGTTTGCCATTTTTTGTCTCTATTATTTAATCTTAATATGGCAAATATTCTGCTATAGTAGCTCCCTCTGTATTAACCCTCAACAATGCAAAGAGATATAAAAAGCCACAGGCTTATGTAGTTCAAGCAGGAGGGTCACAGTGCCTCAGGATTTGTAACCCTTGTTTTGGACCTATGTCTAATGAGCACTGAGTGTGTATTAAGCCAGAGGCCTTCCTGACCTTTTATATCACCTTCCAGAAAGTTGTACCTATTTAAAAGACTTCTGAATATCTACATACATCCAAGATATCCATTTGCTGTAACATTTAAAACAATTTTAAACATTTCTGGTCAAATACACATTTAGGTCATGAGATACAAGTAGCAAACGAGTGAGCTAAATAATCTTACAGGCATGGTTAACATATGCTTCTCACACATTCCTGAATGTTCAATATAGGCTCATTGACACATGGCATTTTTCTATACCAGCCACTGAAATGGATGTTACATTTGAGGACCTTTCACACGGTGTTTTTGTTGTGGCTTTTCATCTAAATCATCAAACATGGTATTCATATGAAACACTGGATAAAGCCATATGCTGTACTGAGTCAAGCAGAGACCATTTTGTCTCCGTTCGACATGGTCTCCATTTGTTTCCGTCATTTTCGGAGGACAGAAAAACAGTCGACTACACTTTTCTGTCAACTTAAAAGGATAGAAATGAACAGAGACCATGTCAAACGGAGACCAAACAGTTCTCCGTTTGACTCATCAAAGTTCAGTCAAGGGTTTCATCTGAATACTGTTTTTGGCAATTTAAACAGAACCGCACAACCTCGAGATGGAAAGCTACAGGGCAGTCAAAACAAGCTGTACGAGAGAAGCCTTAATTACTAATATTATTTCTTTTACATATTCGATCATAGTAATGGTAAAATATAGTGTTAAATAGGAGGACAACAATTCATTTGTTATACACAAGAATCATTTTTCCATGTCCATCTCTATCTCTTTAATGGGAGGTAATCATTGAATTCCATTGATTAGTTGGTCACCCTATTTTCGCCCAGTATTGAACATTTTTATAAATGATCTGGAGGCGGGAATTGAGGAGAATCTAATCAAATTTGCCGACGACACAAAGCTGGGAGGGATAGCTAACACTAGGGAAGAGAAAGAGAGTATTCAAAAAGATCTAGAAAAGCTTGGACAGTGGGCATCGATTAACAGAATGGTATTTAACAAGGAGAAATGCAAAGTCCTACATCTGGGCAAGAAAAATGAAAAAATGCACATACAGAATGGGAGGAATTAGGCTAAGCAGCAGCAAGTGTGAAAAAGACTTGGGTATACTAATAGATCACAGACTGAAGATGAGTCAACAATGTGATGCAGCAGCTAAAAAGGCAAACACAATTCTGGGATGTATTAAAAGAAGCATTAGTCTAGATCACTTGAGGTAATTATCCCCCTCTACTCTTCCTTAGTCAGAACACATTTCTGGGCACCCCACTTTAAAAATAGACCTAGACAAACTGGAGCAAGTTCAGAGAAGAGTTACCAAGATGGTAAGTGGACTGCAAATCATGTCCTATGAGGAACGGTTAAAGGATCTAGGAATGTTTACCTTCCAAAAAGAAGGCCGAGAGGAGACTTAGTAGCTGTCTACAAATATCTGAAGGGCTGTCACAGTACAGAGGGATCAGACCTATTCTTATTTGCTCAAAGAAATACTAGAAGCAATGGGATGAAACTGAAATGGAGGAGACACAAATTAGATATTAGAATGGTGAAAACTATGGTGATACAATATTGTTTTTCAAACCCGATATTATAGGTAGAATGATTGCCCAATCAGACAGTTTCTTTATTTCCCCCCCAAAAATGATCCTCTAATAATGAGTTGGTGATTCGGGCAGCTGAAAAACCAGGCAATTGTTAAAGGAGACATGTGGGATCTCACTAAATGAATAGGCGACCATATATTATAGTGCATGTTTGTGCTGAGTTCTCCTTCCCGGGAACCCCTCTTTGAACTGGCTCTCCAGTCTGGATAATACAACATAGTAATGGCACTTGTTCAGATGAGACAATCGAATGTTGCCAATAATTGCTACTTGTAAATGTAAGGGGTAAAAGCATTTAAGTTACTGTGTGCAACTGATATAGCCTACTTATCCCGTGATTGCAGCGCTCCATTCTATACAAAATAGGTCCTGCTCTCTGCTTATGTCAAATTACATCAAAGACATCAGAAAGTAGAGAGTCCAGTCTTCTAACGGACTCCACAATAGCGGTTGTAGATTATGATTCACATAGGGTCTTAAGCAGTAGAAAAACTAATAAGCTCCTCCCATGAAGTCCTAAGCAGTGTTGGAAGAGGTCTGGGTAAAGCATGTCCCGAAGCATGGGTGGACTACAGAAAAAGTTGGTAATGTGCATAGAGGCAGGTGATATGTTAGACTGGAATAGGGTGGTTTCATGGTAGAGTAGGACTTGAATTATATTTGGTTGAATTTGTGGTATGAATTTGTCAAGCTGTGGGGCCGAAACAGGTCAATAAAAATTGGTGCATAACAAACGGTTACTGCATAAGCATCAGTAATGAATCCTGTTGGGTGCCACTGCAGTTTAGTTTCACAGCAGTGTATGTACCCAGCCTATGACTCAGGTGTCTTTCTGTCCATCTGTTGACCTTGAGAGCTGCATATATGGCATTGAATGTGATCAGGTCTTCTAGGCAGAAAACTTACTGGATAGAAAGCAATATGGTATTTCATAGAAATGTACAAGTATGGACAAGCTCTAAACTACAGGTTCCATTAAGAAACAAGCTACAATATGTTTGCATGTTTTCCTTTTGTGTTGCTAGATTGTATAAAGTGCTTCATTTAGAAGGACATTTCTCAACCCGTTTCAATGTATCCTTTTTCCAGGAGGCGTATAGTGCTCTTGAAATCTGCACAGATTTGATAAAACCTACTGAACTTGGGATAATGGTACCCCAGGTTAGTAAGGGTTGGTAGGGGGTGCGCTGTTTGATACTGCACCTGACACAATTATTAGTTATTGCCAAGGGAAAAATGGGCTTTATTCAGTGGGCATGTACACGTGTACTATTGCTTTCCCGAGACACAGCCACATGCTTTACTTAAGTGTACACCAAGAATGTGAAAGAGTTACGATAATCAGCACCAAGGGTCCGTAATCCTTGCTTGTAATAACCACTCATTTTGTTTCCTTTGTTTTGCTTCTCAAAAGCAAACTTGCTCACACACAGAGCTGCAGTCACTTCCAATTTTCTAGGAAGCTGTGAAGGTCAATTGGCTCAATTCACAAACACCAGATGTAGCGAAGACAGGTAAATGTGTGGCAATCTTTCACTGGTCACTTTTACAGTACTCCATAACACTCAGACCTCCAGAAGAAAGAAAGGGAACATTTAACTCTTACACTCCTGAGTATCTACAGTCTCATCATAAACACAGGCATACAAGATTCAGTACAATGGAAGACTCACAGTAGTGGAGGAGGTAGTTCCTACTCAGTTTTTAGACATGTAATCTGTCCCACCTAATGCCAAGGAACTTTGGAGTACATTTACTGAGCCTGTTACACCAGTTTCTGGTGTATAAAAAAGAAGAAAACAAAAGTCACAAAATTTTGTGCAAATAGGGATCTGCACAAAAAATTTGCAACTTTTCTTCAGTCCGTGCTCACCCCGCCATTTTGTTCAGTGGGTGGGGCTTGTCAGGAGGGGCTGTGGCTGCCCCAGATTGAGACTTATGTATAAATTTATGCCCGAAACTGGCGTAAATTATCCCAGAAATGTTCGCCTGGTCAGGACGTAGCTGCAGGAACGTGCCGAATACATGAATAGGTGCCCTCCTCTTCATGTATTCAGTGCGCTCGGGTTAATCATACTAAGCCTGGTGTCAGATATACCATGCTTAGTAAATTTCTCCATGTATATCTATTTCAGAATCTGTAGTTTTTTTTCTGTTATAAAATTTGGGATCTGTCAGTTCTTAGCTACCAGGCTAATCATAAACCCTCCGCTTTCCGATTTTGTGAAAACTCATTGAAATCAAAGGGGGAAAAAATGGAAATATTGAATTCAGTTTTAGTGCTCCAAATACAAAACAGAGAAACAGAAAGCCTGGAAGGGGTTGTCTGAGTTATAGCTCATTGGTAAAAAACTTCTGCACACAATAACATAACGACTAGACATACAGCGCCTGTAATGACCATAAACTGGGAGGAGCCACATATAAATGTGACGCCAGAGGGAAGACATGCAGAAGTGCGGGCAGATACATCAGAAGTGGGAAGAGATGAGAATATGTCTATTCGCTATGTTACTGAATGCAGAAGGTATTTTACTAATAAGCTATAGATCTGAGAACCACTTTAATGGAGCCCTAACACATGTGAATGAGCCCTTATACCGGGGGAAAATAACTTTGTAATGTGAAGCTCTACTACAGAGCGGCCATATGGCAATGCATGTAGTACCCACAGCGCTTTACTATGGAGCCACAGGCACCTTGTATGCCATGGTAAAAATATATATCAAGGGGTGACCAATAATTTTAATGCTGTGCCTATGGGCATGAGGCAAGAGCCTTTGCAAAGTAGGTTTTTTTTCTACAACACAATGCGGTACATACACAATTATAAAGTCAGAGCAATCTCACTTTGCCTCAAATTGTTCTTCCTGCTTGTGATATATGTATTAAATATTACATTACAGTATCATAAAAATTACATACATTTTATGTGAGCTGGTTGATAAGAGCACTAAAGTTAATTTAAAATATTTCTTATTACTACAAGTAGTTTTAAAGTTTCATGCACAGAAAGTGCATAATAAGATGAAGGAATGTCATTATTAAGCCCAAAGAGTGAGATACATTCCCAGGAGACGGAGAACAAAAAAAAAGGAGGTTACTTCCACAGAAGGTAGTTTGATATTATTATAGGCTCCTTTATAAAAGAATGTATAATAAATATCTACAAAAGCTAAAAAGATAACTGCGCAGCACATTGTATTTTATCAAGTGGAATGAAGATTTATTTAAAGGATTCATTTACTTTTTCTATTAGCAAGAAATTTCACATTAAATACAACTTCTCAGAACACACAGCTTAAAGCAAAATGTAGGATTCTGAATATTTCATGTTCAAGTTTGTTTTATCTAGAGAGAAAAGCAATCGGGTTAGTCTATGGAGAAACTGACTTTTTAGCTAGGATCTAGGAGTTAAAAAGGAAATGGCTGATTATTCCTCAAAATATCATTACCTGTACACGGTTGCAAGAAAAGTAAGTGAACCCCTTGGCATCACCTGGATTTCTGCCTTGATTACTAATAAAATGCAGTCTGGTTGTATTTGTTATCCATGTCACGATTAAAAAACAAAATATAACTGAACTAACACACAAAACATACTGTTTATATCTTTTATTGAGCATATTGAGTAAATATCCACAGTGCAAGGTGAAAAAATATGTGAACCCCAGTGTTAATGGCTTTTTCATATACCAACTAGCAAAATATGTTAAAATGAAGAAGATCAGATTTAAAGTGTGGGTTTCGCAGATGCATTGCCCTTGAAATAAAGGCACACAAAGCCTGGTTACTGACAAATGGGTTCTTCTCAAGGAAGATTGATTAATGTGAACTATGCCTTAATGCAAACAACCTTCAGAATAAGTGTTAGAGACTCTGGAAGATGTAAAGAGGCTACAAATTCATTTCTACAGACTTGAGTGTACTACAATCCATGGCTAAACAAATGATCTACAAATAGAAAATTCAGGACAGTTGCTATTGTAGACATCTTGGTAAGTTCACTCCAAGAGCACAAGGTGCAATCCTGAAAGAGGTGAGAAAGAACCCAAGGGTAGCAGCAAAAGACCTATCGAAGACCCTACAAACTGCGAAAACTCTTATTCATTTGTCTACTATTATAAAATTACTGAATAAGAATAGTGTTCATTGAAAGAAGCCACTGCTGCCAGAACATTGAAACACATTTCAAATTTGCCCAAGATCACTTGGATGTTCCAACATGCTTCTGGGAAAATAGGCTATAGATGAATGGTACAAAAATGCAACTCTTCTTCTCAAATGTATGATTCTAGGCTTGCAGGATGAAGAACTCTGCACAACAACAACAAAACTTCATCCTAACTGTGAAGCCTGGTGGAGTAGGAGGCATCATGGTTTGGGACTGCTTAAGAGGCTTGTGCTTCTTGCAATTATTGAGGGAACAATGAATTCTAATTCAAATTACAGGAGAATGTAAGGCAGCTGTCCATGACCTCGAGCTAAAGCGATAAGCGATATTGGGTGATACAAGACATTTGCCCAAAACACACAAGTGAGGAGTGGTTGAAAAAGAATATGTGTTTTCGAATGGCCTAATCAGAATCCTTAAAAGGGCTGTCCAATTGTAAATTATTGATGGCCTTACTGCAGGATAAGCAGTCAACAGTAGATCAGCATGGGTCGACCACTCAGGACTTCAGTGGATATGCTGTTTGCAAGGCAGGTGAGCTTGTACACAAGAGTTGATTTCTACAGGAAGCAAATAGCTCTATTCCAACTGCAGATGCCAGACTTGGTATTTCAGACAAAGTTCCCACTGAGCTGGATGGGAACTTTACCTGTAATACTAAGCCCCGCCTCTGCAGTGGAAACAGAGCTGTCTGTTTCTTGCAGAAATCAGCTCAGAATATGAGAGCATTCGCCCAGTGAACAGATATTCAGTGAGGGTTCAAAGCAGCAGACTTCTGCCAATCTATTATTGATGGCCTATGCAAAAGACATTCCATCAATAGTTTACAACAGGACAGTTTAGTGAAAACTTTGTCTGAAATACCAACATAATTATTTAACTTGTGTTTGTCCATAAATGTGACCTAGATAACAATCAGACCACAATTTAATAGTCATCAATGCAGAAATCCTGGTAATTCCACCAGGTAATGTATAAGTTTTTATACATACAGTGATAAAACTATGGGAGTGGTTATAGAAGAGTGATATATTCCGCCCCACCTTATGCTGTATGCAGAACAGGAAGACAAAAGGCAGTTTGAGTGACAGTTTGGAGTGATCATCTTTGCATAAACTTTTCAGTAGCTAATTAGCTACTTAAGAGTTAAATGCAGGTGGAGTAGGACACTGCTGATAACTCCAAAAACAGCTGCTGCTTTGTATATGCAAACAGCTGCTTTGTTCTCGGAGCTATCAGCTGGTATCCCGCTGAGCCGATAGCCCTGAGAACACCAGGAGCTGCCTTGTTCTCAGAGCCATCCCTGAGAGCTCCGTGCAGGATACCAGCTGTAAGAATGCTATCAGCTGGTATCCCGCTGAGAACTCAGTGCACGGGCACTGATAACGCTCATTACTCACTTTTAGCTTGCTAAAAGTGAACGATGAATGAATTGTGCACAAACAGTGCATGATGGCAGCCCGTTGAGACACAACGATTATTGCTCAAAAGATAGCTTTTTCGAGCGATAATCGTTGTGTCTAAATGGGCCTTAATACCTACTGGCTCATTAATCAGGTTAGCCACTAGGTGGATACTTGAGGTACAGCTAACAGACCAGGAGCTGCTCTACTTGAACTCACAGAAGGTTGCTCTGTGGGAGTCTCACAAAGTTGCCTTGTAAGTGCTGTTGCGGAAATCTATTTGTTGTGAGCTCGTAGAGAGAACCCTACCAGTTGTTAGAGGGGGACAATCTAGTGAGTGCAGGCAAGGTTTTGTTTAGTTGCTGTACTGTTTTATTTTAAAATGCAACCATGTAAAAATCTGACAAAGTGTTAGTCAAAATATATTCCTGGTTGCTGACTTTGTGTTTTGGGGAAGTGTCCTTTCACCTCAGCAAAGGCAGTCCAACGCTAATCCTGCCACAATATTATGGAAAAGAAATGCTGCATTTTCATCAACAAGACAGCGTCTGATTGGCTTTAGGTTTGGCGTCGTCTCACTGCAGATTTAATTTGGAGCCAATGTCATTAAAAACTATCTTCACCGTAAAGAAGAACAGAGGGTCCTGGAAGTTATGATATGGCCCCTCACACAGCTCCGATATCATTATCATTGAGTCAGTCTGGGATTACGTGAAGAGACAGAAGGATTTGAGCATGCCTACATCCGCAGAAGATCTGTGGTTGGTTCTCCAAGATGTCTGGAAAATCTGACCAGCCAAGATCCTTCAAAAAACTGTGGACCAATACACCCAGAAGAATCAATGCTTTTTTAAAGGGAAAGGGTGGCCAAACCAAATATTCATTTGACTTGCATTTCTATTTTGGCCATTCACTTTGAATTTTGTTAATTGGCCAAAAAAGTATTAACACTTCTATTTTAGAAAGCTTTCTTACTTTGCACCTTTTTTCCACACCGGTGTGAATCTTTTGCACAGTACTGTATATATCACACCCTTTTTAAAAATAATTAAATACATTTTCTTAATTGAAGCAATCGCATAGTTAGAAAAAAAATTAACTACAAAATATCCCTGCACTCTATTTCCGCACTGCCTGCAATCTAGAATGTCTTATCTTAAACAGACTGAAACAAACTAAAGATACTGATGGTGTATTCTTTGAATGGGCCATCACAGTTTAATCTTTGGGGCTACACCTATGGACTCCACTATCATCAGAACAGAGCATCACTGTGGCTTGCTCACTTTAAAGAGTCTGAGCTTCAGTACCAGATAGTCATATTTGGAGGCTTGTCTGGATAAACAATGAAAATGCCTCCATATTCATTGGATGCCAATAGCCCGTTCATTCTGCTGATCAGCGGTGATCCTAGCGGTTGAATCCCCATTTGTCAAACATTGATGGTCTGTCTGAAAAGGCTTGTAACAAAATTACTTGTCCGAGCAGGCTCGGGGGCTCACCCCCCCCCTACCACTTACCCCCGCCCCCACCCCACACTTACTTCCGCCCCCCCGAGCCTGCTCGGACCAGTAAGCAGTTACTCGAGAAGAGCGATGCTCGCTCGAGTAACTGCTTTTTCCGAGTGTGCTCACTCATCTCTATTTATTACCTATCCGTTGGATAGGTGATAAAAGTCAGATTGGTTGTGGTCTCCTGCTGAGATGGCCACCTATCCTGAGAACAGCGGTCCTATTTCCCCCATCCCTCTTACTGTGTGTTTACTGCACCATCCACAGGGAGGAGATTAAATGGAGCTATGGCAGGGCATGTGCAGTGCGCCACTCCATTCACCTTCAATAGGCCTACCAGAAATAGCCAAGTACAAGTGCTTTGCTGTTTCCATCAGCCACTATGAAATGAATGGAGCAGTGGCCGTGCACACTCACCATTGCTATATTCAACCTGACACCACTTTTGGTGACAGAAGCATTCCCGAAGTGAAGAGAAGAGGGACGTGGGTCCCCTGTTCTCTGGATAGGTGGGAATCTCAGTCGTAAGACCTACACTGATCAGACTTTTATCACCTATCCTACGAACCTGTCATGCCTCCACAGCATGACCATAAATTAAGATAGTACTGTTAGGGGAAGTGACAAGGAGCCGGTTGATGTATTTTCTAAATTCACCCGCTTTCGAGATCCAGCAGTGCCCCCCGTGAAGAAGGCAAACGTCATGAAAATCTGCCTCTTGAGAGTCCCATGTACGCTATCTGCCATAGACTTGTATACTTCAAAAGGGGAACACATCTTGATCGCGGGAGTACCAGATTATGTCCCCTAACAGCAGCAAAACTTAGTTTATGTGGGACGTTGCAGATTCTCTTTAAAGTCTAAGCCATCAATGCTTCAATCTAAAAAATTCCCTTTAGCTTCACAGAAAGATATAGAAAAGTGCCATTGGGTATTCTATTATATATACCTTAACTAAGTTCTCACACAATGTACAGGTCGGTGGTGCTTAAGCTCTGTCTAATAGGACAAAATAAATAAAAATATGCTATGAAAACTACAAATATACTCTTTTCATGTACTTGGCAAACAAAATCATATTTCCTGTTGACTCCAAGGCACCAACATATTCTACAGCTTTTAACAGAAATCGTAATCGCTTACATAATTCGTTGAACATTGTTCTTCCTCTTTACAAGTCACTGGTCAGACCACATATAAAACATTAAGTACAGTTCTGGGCACCAGTACTCAAGAAAGACCTTCAGTGGGTCAAATGTGGGCAAGATAAGTAATAAATAGAATGGGTGAACTACAACTGACAGATAGGTTATCCAAATTGGGGTTGTTTAACTTAGAAAAAGATGGCTGAAGAGCAACCTTATAATGTATAAATATATCAGGGGACAATTCAGAGATCTCTCCCATCATCTATATATAACAAGGGGGCATCCTCTATGTCTAGAGGAAATAAGGTTTCTGGTCACCGATTACTTCAGAAGGGCTTTCTTGTCTTCCTATGGACTAACATTACAGCATAATAAGCTGAACTGAATGAATGTATGTTTTTTTCAGCTTTACAAATTCAGTTACTTTGTATATTGTCTCTAGTAAGTCTCATTTGGTTTCCCTCCGTCATATATTAGAGCCAAATTAATAGGAAGTCAATTAACTACTAAGTATGGGTCCATAAAGTTACACGTTTTTAGTCTGAGGATCTAAAAGCACTGTGAAGTTTCTGTTTTTCACTAGTGGTGTACATTAATGTACCAAAAAAAAAAACCTCTGTGAAAAAGCCCTAACATAATAAATAAATACATGGCAAAACCATGATATTAACCCCTGGCAACACCATCTAGGTGACTATACCCTTAACAACAGTACGAGTTCCCCTCTACAACTGCAATATTAGTTTCCGTCCTAAAATAATTGGGAATCAAATTCTAATTATTTTAATCAGGCTAAATCAATTACGGCCTGATAAGACTTGTCTTATAAATATCAGAACATGTTTGATTTAGATTACATCAGCCTTAATATCGAAAAGCCATTCTAGAAATTTATGACATGATGACAGAGTTACTGGTCATTTACCCCCTCCCCCTGCCGAAAATCTCTGTGGGGGTTCCCTTCATCCCATTGCTTGCAATGGGTGGCAGCAGCACCGACCCCATTGAAAGCAATGGGACAGCATCGCGCTCCTCTGCTACAGTGCTGTCACAGTGTTCAGTGATGAGGACACTCCCTGCAGGGATGAAGGAATCTCCTGGCACAGTAGTGGCAGAGAAGCATGATCTTCTCCCTGTATATTCAATGGGGCCGACACTGCCGCCAGGCCCCACTGACAACAAGGTGAAACCCCTGGATGTGACATCCATGGGTTTCACATCCAAAGAATCCCCAGCTGCAGCTGTCACATCTGCAGCAACAGATATCCTCTCCCATTGCTTTCAATGGGGCTGCACTATTTATGTGCAAATCTGACTATTGTGTGACCGCACAAGTGCGAATTAGAAACTCATCTGGAGCTTCAGTCACGTGTTTTTTATGCATGCATTCTGCGGTTTTTTTCACGCACCCATTCATGCGTGAAAAAAAACCCGCTCGTCAGACTGAGCCCTTAAATTGATCCATTATTGTGACTAGCAGACAGCTTCAATGTTTCCCTATGTGAAACAAAGTTGCAAGTGGCTGTGTAAAAAAAAATCCCATCATGTCCCATGCATTTTTTGTCAACAGTGAAAAATTGAAGTCTGTGATGTCATGCTTTTTAAACACAAATTGGTGAGAAACTGTGGGCTGATCCATAGCTAGAGAAAGCAGAGAACATATACCAGATTCGTATGGGGTGTTACTGTACATAACATTTGCAACATTTGCCAGTTTGCCCTATTGTAAATCCAGTCTGTTAGGTTTTAATATCAGGACATCTGTCATCTCAATGCCTTTGTTTAACCAAGATGATAAGAATGATGGAATTTTGTATATTTGTTCTACAACTCATCATTCTGCAACATCTGACAGCTCACACTTCTATTCTTGCCACGCTGGATCCTTTCTATAGCAGTGCCTTTACCACTGATGAGTTAATGCAGAGCTGCTTTGTCTAATAGCAAATTATTAGGAGATACTGCACTGGAATAATAATGTAGCAAACAGATACAACAAAAGCTGCACTGGTGAGAATTACATTTGAAACCAATAAAGGATAGGCTGTACCGTATATTACAAGAGGTTTTTACTTTTTTGTTATGTGTAGGTAAATAAATTAAACTGGTGAATTTTATTATACAGACTAGACAGATAACCACTGGGAGAAAGATTAAAAGCTGATTTGCATGAAAAAGTGGCACTGTGTTTCAATGCACCATTCGCATCACGCAGGGGGAAGGAACTCTTTCCTTTTTGCTTTTCATATTGCTTTAGCTGGAGAAATAGATTCTGCTTTTAAACCCACAAATTGCTATAGAAGTTTTACAGTTGGCTAAACTCCTATCTGCATCGTCATGTACAATACACGGCACTAACCTTTTGGAATACCCCAAATTCCAAAAACATTAAAGAGGTTATTACTGTCCCAGGTAGGGACAATGAGAATATACCCACCGCTTATCAAGTTAACGGCCCTTGGCTATTCATTGCCGGTAGCATTGATAACTTTGATATTGAAAATGTGTAAGGTGAAGTCAGAAGCGGTAGAGCTTCCCCCGCCGCGGATTTTTCTGCAAATCTGATCCATATCGAATTAGCAACAAAATCGGCATGAATTACAATTCCGCAGCATGCTATGCATTTCCTTGAAGAGTCTGTCCATTGCCTATCGAAACCCCAATCATGGTAAGCTGTCGCAGATCTGTTGTGGCCATATACTCTGTTTAATTGGCCTGTTCATCTTGTACCGGCTCATGTCTGGGGGGGGGGGGGGGGGGGTTACCACGTATAACCTGTGCGTTGCACAGACATGTGATACAAGGTGAGTGCAGTCAATGAAAGTCAATGGACTTTCATTGATACAAGTGCGTGCCAATATGCATGAGAAATAGATTATAGCATGCTGGATTTCTCAGCGTACAACGCAGAGTGAGCCCTATAGTTTTGTATGGGCAGCATATGCAATGATGTCCGTTAGCAATACATTGCGTATTGGCAGCGTTTTCACATGCAACCTTACTATGAAACAGAGCGTCACCCCTTGCATGACCGTGTGCGTGTGATATGCAGGCATGTGCAGCACACTCGCAGCCATATGTGGTCTCTGCGGGCAAACCCGGTGTTTACAAGCATCAGTAAATGCTACGGGGAGAACAACAGCGTTTTACCGATACGGCTGAGGACATGAAGCCTAATTCTGAGGCTCTGTTACTACTGCTCCCATGACTTCCATGTTTAAAGAATCTACGACAGATATGGTTCTATGGAATCTGTCTCTACAATCAAAACAGAATGGGTCGGGGTTTTTTCTAACTGGGTAGAACAGGATGGCAGACTTCACTATTCTAAGCCAGAAGAAATGGGAATTGGATAGAATGGAAGTATAAAATGTGCTGTCCTTAAAATTTCTCGGCACTTTTCCATCAGACATGGCAATGATAGAAATTTAGCTGGAAACAGAAGTATTTTAAGCCTAACTATTGGAATAAAGTTATGAGCAGCCAATAAAGACTTAGGACATAACTACAGACATTTTTGGTTTACAGAATTTGGCTCGTTGACCAAAACCTTAGGCATTAATAAAGTTTCACTGACCGACTTACTTTGACCATCAGTTATTATCACCAATCCCCTCAATATACATTCATATTCAGGTTGGTCTTTCATACAAGCATATTTTTTACATTACTATCACATCCCATCTGTAGTATTGATGCACTATGAGCAATACTAAAGATGTATTGCAGATTTGCAGCAGCTCCCTTTCACACAGTGCACATTTTTCAGTATTTTCTACCTGTTTCTAAATACCAAAATGAGGAGTGGATACTAATCGCACCATCCAATGAGGCTGCGGCTGGCCACAACATCCAGGCAGGGGCGTAGCTAAAGGCTCATGGGCTCAGGTGCAAAAGTTTATCTTGGGGCCCGAAACTTCTTAACCCCTTGCAGAGGCGTAACTTGAAGCTCCCGGGCTCCAATGCAAAACCTGTAACAGGGCCCCCAACTATAATGCTCTATTCATAGTACTGGGCTCCCTATATGGAGAAGAAAGGCCATATGGGACCCCTAAGGCTTCTAGGCCAGGGTGGAACCGCATCCCCTATAGTTGCACCAGTGCATCCAGGCAGAGATTGAATACAGAGGTGGCTCGGCATGTGCACAGCTATTTTCATTCATTTCTATGAGGATTAATGAAACAGCAGAACAAGACCTTAAGTATCCAAGGTGGCTGTACGCTTTTTAAAAATGAATGCAAAATACTGACCAGACCATTTGAAATGATCCTGCCAAACGTAGAAACAGATCTGTGCAACTATATGCCTATACAGTCACATACATCTGCTGGTAAAGGGGTCTACTGCGCTCCATATGTTTTCTTATGCTGTACAGTTGCAACTGCAAAATCCGACGTGCACCAAAGGGGTAAAGATATAGTAGAAAGAGTAGTAAACCTCAACTGTTACATGTACTGTAAATGCAACACAGATGCTGCGGTGTCCACCATACATATTGCTAAGCATCCTGTATGAATTGTTCCTTTCTACCTAGGCCTAATCAACATCTAGAATGCTGCATATGTAAGACTCAGCCAACAACAATTTGCTTGCAATGGTGTCTTCAATGCATCTTCACAGACATTTTGTA
The DNA here is from genome assembly GCF_035609145.1 of Eleutherodactylus coqui. Lineage (NCBI taxonomy): Eukaryota > Metazoa > Chordata > Amphibia > Anura > Eleutherodactylidae > Eleutherodactylus > Eleutherodactylus coqui. The sequence goes on along the minus strand of NC_089845.1, from coordinate 88,426,327 downwards.
AAGGTCATCCAAGTTATCATTGTAATGACTGAGCTGCATACAACTGCCCGTCAATAAGCAAACACGGAAGTGTAAGAAACTGCTTGCAAGGAGACATTTAAGGTCAAACGAAGATGAACGGAAATTGTCAGCCTGTAATAAGAGTTATTTACCTGTCAGCTGACACTGACTGATCTTGTGTTCTGTGATATCACTCAGCGACTCAAACACCTGAAGGCAACTGTCACAGCTGTGAGCGGCGTCTTCCTCTAGTTCTTCCCCCTCCTCCTGCCTTTTCTTGCAATCTGTCGCTTCACCATCTTCAGATTTATCGTCTAGTTTACAGTTGGGATCTGAAAAACAAGAAAGGTTGGACCTATGAAAACAATACAAGCAGCTCAAGAGCAAGAGATAATATATATAAAGCTTTCAAATTGCTAGAATCAAGCGTAAAGATAAAACTGCAACGGCTATGAAAACCATCCATACAAACGTATGTGATACAGATGTAGCAGAACTTCTGTGTTATTTGGGACAAGTCTCACTGACATCAATAAATCGGATTATAGTTTGACAAATTATTATGGTGTACCGAAGAAAGTCTTAAATGACAAATTCAGCACTGCTACATCGCTATATGAAGGATTATATCAGGAAGACCAATTATACTGCATGCATTGTATACCAAAAGCTTACAGTAATGCATAGTGGAGTACATTTATAACATATGTAACCTTTCACATTTTCTACACTCCGTGTGACTGGTGAGGGGTCAGTTCGTTTCTCAGCTAAAATGGGCATATATGTAGCATGGAGAATGGTTTGTCTCAGTCACTGGATCAACATTACAATCTTGATGGTAATAGAACGAAAGGAACGAGAGCGCCACAAATTAATACATTGATGCTGTTCCCATTATAGCAAAAAAATCCTAAAATATATGTCTGAATTACAGACAATTGTACGATCTATGGCTAGTCCTAGTATTAGGACTCATCTTGGAGCTGCCCAACTACAGATATAATCAATGTGACACATATGGCTTTCATAAATTAATTTGACTGACACATTTGACATTGTGACAAAGCAGGAGACCAAATGTAGCAATAAAAGAATATCCTCTCCTGGCCAATAACAAGTAAGGCTTTGTTCACAATTCAGTTTGGAAGTTCCATCGCAGATCCGGCATGAAATGCCAGAGGGAAAATCCCTGCATGAACACAGAGGAGGAAACCGGAATCCCCAAACGCAAATGTGAACATAGACTAAACTCAGCGCACTAAGTGGTCACCAGCTGGACAGAAGGAGACATAGCAAGTAAAGTGTAGATCTAAGGGACTTTTTATGTGGGTGGAATATATCCGCGGGGATGCAGTGGAATTTGCCGCAGCGGAATTCTGCATCACAATTCGCAGAGTGAACTGCAGATTTTGATTTGGAATTGTAGGCTGATTTAAACTATTTTCATCCCATAATCAAGAACCGCACAGAGCCATGTGGATTTTGGTGCAGAATTTATGGCGGCTTGTGGCACAGAATGTCGAAAATTCTGCCCGAAGGTCTCTAAGGGCGATTTCACACACCACGTATCTGCGGCGGGCATTCTGCAGTGGAAAACCTACAGAAATAGATTGGTAATTCGCAGTGGCCAAATCCGCACCTAAATTTGGCCGCCATTTTAACCCTTGTATGTGCAGCATAATTCCAGAGCAGAAATCATCATGATATGGATTTGGAATCTACAAATGCTGCAAATTCATTGCGCAAACCATGTTTACATTCAAATAGTTAATCTAGTCTGAAGTAAAACACAGCAGCAGCACAAATCTCGCCTGTTCTGGACTATAGCGGATGCCTACTTTGAAGTTATTTCGACTCACTGTCAATAAGAAAAGAGCTTGAAAATTGTGAAACACAAAAGTATATCAGAAAGTTGCAGTTTTTTTTATGATACTGGGAATTAAATTTATTTGAATAGAGCTAAAAAAAAAAATTTTTAAATAAATTCAGGACCCTGAAATAAAGTATGCAAAATGGAACAAAAATCACACATTATATATTTGGCCATCTATGTATAATATAATAAGAATGAAGGGCAAGATCATTAAATACATTTTACAATGGAGAAGCAGGCTAGGAGCTTCTAGTGCAGTGATAATGGACCACTGCTGTTCATAGAGTTCACGCACATACACTACTAGATGTCAAAGGTACAGAGGTATTCTTCTCTAAAGCTATATCTCTGTACATATGGCAGCTGATGGAGACAGCAGTCAGATAGTGTACATCTTCTTATTAAAGGCATTGTCCAATACTTTTACTAGTCATTATCTCTCTTCAGGATAGGAACCCCCTCTGATCAGCTGATCCCCAGGCCTGCTGTCAGTACAGACAGCGCTGGAAGAACATGGCGCTGTCCATATTGCAGTGCCCCAGTTTCTTACTGTAGGCACAGCTTCCATTGAATTTAGTTGGAGCTGAGTCTGCAGTACCAAACTAGACTTTTGCAATGTTGAAAGAGCTATCTGCTTCCAGCACTGCCCACACTAGATATCAGTTCATCAGACCCCTGCTAATTAACTACTGATGACCTACACTGAGGATAGGCGAGCAACAGCAACCTTTAAAGGGGTTCTCCAAGTTATCACTTTTATGTAGTTTTGGATCTCCTGTGGCCAAAACTCGATGAAAGTAATATAACTCACCATGGCACTGGACTGTCGCTTCCGCGGTCCGGTGCTGCGAAATTTGACAGGATACATCACCTTGCCAGAAGGTCTAGCGACATCAAGTAAACCTGTCATGTGGGCGTCTAATGTAGGACTCCCGAGGCAGGTTTACGGGACATCACTGATGACGTCCTTGCCTGTCTCCTATTGGCTGCAGTAAACAACCCACGTCATTGCTGCAGACAATATAAACAGAAGACTGGAGCAGCGGCCACCGGTGGAGGGGGAGCAGTGTGCAGCGAGACGGGAGTATTTTAGTTTAGTTTTTTTTTATATTTCAGGTGTCTCTCCACTGCCACCAATGTCAGGTGTTCTCAGAAAACCTTTTCAAAAAGGGCCACACGGCCAGTGTGCTGCCATAAAAGCCCTTATTTTGTAGGGTAGCAGCAAGGCAAAACATTCTAGGGCAACAGCAGGAAGCAGACAGCTCTGTACATGGCACAGTGGCTCGGGTTGGTAGTTCTGGCTGATTCTCATTCATTTCAATAGGACTCAGTCTGTAGTACCAACCCAAAACAGCTAGAAGTGGGACAACCCCTTTAAATAGGTTTCTGCTGGAAAAGTATTTACATGGCTATTGGAGGAAATATCATTTAAGTGTGATGTATTTTGAAAATTGTTCTGCTTGCTCTCAAAGTAGATGGTCCTAGCCTGGTAAGATGGCCATGTCTTCAGTGTACAACTACATGCTAAAACAGGAAAATTCAAGACGTAGCACATGCTTTAATGCTATATATATCCAAACACATCTAAAATTGAGAAACTCTTAAAAATACTGTAAAACATATCTGTGTGTTAACAAAATTAAAATCTTCAAGGACTCCATATCAATAGCTGACAGGCTGTGTCATTATATAGAAAACAGATCTAAATATCATTTTAATGCAGGCAATTCTGCCATACGTTCTAGAAATGGATGCAGAAACTAGATCTCAACAAGACCCCTAACCACATGCTTATTGACAATATATAACATTATACTGCTAGAACCAATGAACTTGTTAAATTTCCCTTTGAAAACAGAAAATCTAAGTTAAAGTCACTCTCCATGTTTCCTTTACTAAAACCCATTTCCTTCAGTTTGTGTGTGCCAATTACCTGATCCCCCATTTCTGGCAGTTTACTAGTCTGTACTTTAGACATTCTGCCCTAGCTATAGCGGTATTGGCTCACAGTGCTGAAAGCTTGTGATGCACAATACGCAGCGGCCAATCGGAAGAGGCAGAGCTGCAGTGGAAAAGGAAAAAGGCAGCATTCTGACCCAATGATGAGACAAAAGGTGGTTCTCAGGCTACTGGTAGACACTGTAGCTAAGGCTTAGTCACAAGTCACAGCTCTGCCTTAATAAAAGATAAGCTACGAAGCAGACAAGTTGTTAGAGCAAGTGCCAGGCTGTCATCCGACAACCACATCTGAAGCAGTTGCCTTCAAAAGATGGCATTGCAGATTAAAGCCCCTTAACAGCCGTCATCAAAAGACGTATGGGCAATCATTGAGGGGTTAAGTATTGAGGAAAATAAAGGGGTATTGTCATGGCTTGCTGACTATGGCAGAGGATTAGGACTGGGATGACATCACGGTGTCAAACCCATCACCCGTGATCCACATGCCAACATATGATCAGTGTCATTTCAGTGCTGGACACTAACAAGGATACTTCTCTGCCAGTTTGTATAAAGATTGGTTGGCAGGGATGCATGTATCCTACCCAGCCAATCAGAGTTAGTTTGTACATCATTTTTGGCTCCTCCTCTCAGTTGCCGGCGATTATACTATCAGTCTGAAGTAGTTTGGTAGCTTGTTGTCTGATCCTGCGTCTCAGTTCAGATAAGCCCATTTAGTGTATTTTATCTGAGATGTTGATACATCTTATCTCCTGCACATTTTGTGGTTTATATTCTGTATAACATCTAACTGTTGCCACATTCCCCATTTCCGTTTAGGGAAAACCAGGGTTGACCCCAGGTTCCTGACATGGGGTTGCCTCTATCAGGGAAGGTATTTCACTTGTATGTACAATATTCTCATGCCAACAGGTTAGGCTCAGTTCCCCACTTTTACATTTCCTTATATACTATTTTGTGTTATCAGAATTTGTACTTCATGTGTATAATCAGTCCTTCAGAAGGACACAATTATTACGTCTGGCTCGGACCTAACAGGCACTTGTTTGAACATCTAAAACTGAGCGCATACATATTCTCATATGAAGAGTGATGATGACTGGTTAGGGTCTTTTACCTTCAGAAAGAGGAAATGGACTGTAACTGGAGGCCCCATTTTAAGATATTAGGTAGTGAAGTGGAACCACACATGGTCATGTCTTCAAAGGTCATAAACCCACATATGGCAATGAGCACTTATAAGCTGCGCACTCGGGGCTGCAAAGGACTTCACAGCAAAGCATCATGGGATGCAGTGATAACACTTTTCAATTTTACAGACCCTGAACACTGTACTCTAGTATCTCCACTAAAAAAAATAAACTAGGAAGGTGAAATCCATGGCCCACTTCATTTAATCATGAAAGTAGGCAAACCAATACCCGCACATAAAGCTTTAAAAACTTTTTAAACCCCTTAATAAGAAATGGAAGCAAAATAAAAACTAGTTTGACAGGGGAACGTTGTGTGCACTGCAGTGTCATTGGTGAGCTAGAAACCAATTGAAATGTTTTGATAAATCAGACTGAACTGTTCGTTTTTCTTACTTTGCATTGGTCAATACAAATAAAGATTTTGGCAATTACTGATAAGTACGAATGAGTCAAGGTTGTAGTAAATCCATTGCGGAAGGCGAGGAAAGCCAATGCAATCGATTCTCAGAAGGTCACTTTCTCTAGATTCAACCTATTCTTTTTTTCTTCCTTCTAAGAAGTCAATGCCCCAACTGTACATCAGTTATGTGTCTCAAAGCCACAATTTACATTTACGTTAATAGGGTTTAGGATTTACATCCTTCTATGCCAAAATTCTAAGAAAACTATAAAATGGAGACATCAAACGCAGGAGTAGAAATTGATTAATATTAAGACTGCTGTTAACTAAATGCAAAATAAATAAATCCATCCCCAGTACAAAATGTCAATCCAGCTTATTGCACATATTCATAACGAGACGTCACAATATATTGCAAAAAATTTAAACTCCCTGTATATTTGAGACTATTTAATTGATCTATTTGCATGCTGTCATTATTATTATTAGCACTTTAAAACAAACCTGCCCCCAGGCTTGGGCAGCATGAATCTGGAACATACTATGTTTCCCCAAAAAATAAGACCTACCCAAAAGTAAAATGGACTTTGGGGGAGACTTGAAATAAGCCCTCTTCTGTAAATAAGCCCTAGCTACACAATTAAAAAAGTAATATGTTACCTAGCCAGCTCGTTCCAGGTCCAGGCCCCTCCTGTTCCTCTTCATAGCTGCATCGCGTGCTTCTCAAAGTCGTTGGCGCTCGTACCACATCACTTCCTGGTTATGGGAGTTATAAATTCCGCCTCCAGGAAGCGGTGGCCGTGATTGGTTCATCGACCGCTGCTCAGCCAATCAAACTGAGCGCTGGATTAACCAATCAACAGCCATTGCGTTGTAGAGGTGTGATTTATGAATCCTGTAAGCAGGAAGTGATGTTGTACGAGCATCGAGGACTGCACTAAGTATGCGCTGGAGTTATCAAGAGGAGCAGGAGGGACCTGAACTGAGCCTGCTAAGTATAATAAGACATCCCTTGAAAATAATAAGACCTACTGCCACTTATGGGGGCAAAAGTTAATATAAGACCGGGTCTTATTTTCAGGGAAACATGGTATATGCAAGTTGCACCCATATAAAATTATATGCTAAAATGCTGCAGCATTTCAGAATAAACAAGATTTGATTCGGAAGGATGCCCCGAGTCACAAGGGTGAGGCCATGCCAAATTCTTTCCACCTGAATCGCCTAGAGTGACAGCTCTCTCCCGATACACAAACAGAGAGACAGCCGTAACTCTAGATGATGTGGGCAGGGAGAGACCTGAACGGCCCGTCCCTGAGACTTAGACTGGCTTAGAGTCCAACTTTAAAGTATGTTTATTATGAAACATCCCAGAATTTCAAAATAGCGCATCTGTGGGCGCAATGTGCATACCGGTCCCAGGTTCATGCTGCCTGAGGTTAGGGCAGCATGAACCTGGTAACAGGTTCCCTTTGAGTCAAGATTTCTTCATTCACCCAAAAGGTTAAAAGCTAAGTACACTTTTTCATCCACTCTTTTCATGCTACTCTGCATCAAAAACATAAGAAAAAGTTAATATGCATATAGTCTCCTGCTCTCCTGCATGAATATGAACTCCATTCTTTTAATTAACTTATTCACAATTTTACAGAAGTGATGCGAGGCGGTTTTGAATGAAAAATGCCTTGCATCCACATGAAAAACGCACATCGGCAAGCACAATGTCTAGTTGAGATCTCAATTGTGTGAATTTAACCTAACTTATTGCCTCTTTTGTGCAGATCGTGTTTTAGCTGAATATTTAGCTCATGTGAATATATGTCTCATAGAGATGCATTACGGCAGTCGGAATGCAACCCTATCCTAGCAGCTCCAAGGACAGCTACTTGATTTAATCTTTAGACAGAGGTTTCCCTAAAATGTACCCAAGACTAGTGGCAGAAGATAACAGTTTTTAACTGGGCATATGAAAAGTAGTTGCAAAAGGATACAGTACATCTTCAATTTGCTACAATGTTCCCATATAAGGACCAATTACTATGCACAAAAATGACTGCGATTGCCTTTGGGGTGCAGTAATGGAGCATCTTTCTGGTTCGTCATTACAGCCATGTGTGCATGTAATCTAAATTAAGCATCCCCTTTAAGTTTTTTTAATATAGCATATGGGAACAAAAAGAGAAAATACCATCGTCTCAATAGGGATCCCTTAAGAAATAGCCTCATTGTACAAAGCGAAAAAACACTTATGTCATTATTATATGTGACTTAGAGGAGAAAATTGTAGTTTAACTGTAGTTTTATTTCTCTCCTCCAACAGATATGGGTCACAGGTTTTCCCACCTGACACCAGCACAACACAATATAGTGTTTTGTTCCTTCAGCCACAGTGCTTGATTGAAGGGAGAAAAACTATATACAGCTGCCTAGCAGTGGGGGGCAATAAATAATGAAGTGTTCTGAGCATCTGACTTGCAATGAAATGTTTGAATGCTACACCTTATGTAGAACTGCCTTGATATTCCAAATGCTCAAGACAGTCCAACTTTGATAGCACATAGCTTATTAACCTTTTTTCCCTTTTATGTTCGGGAAGAATTGTAATTAAGCCAATGTCAAGAAAAAAAATAATACTACAATAATGTCAAATACAAAAGGCGAAAATATAATCCACAAAGTCTGCAATGTTCTGGAACTCCCCCATATACACCATAAATCTCATGTATATGTTGCCCAGTCAGATCATTTCTTCGACATTCTCGTCTTCACTCAGAACTAGAAACTCATTGCTATTGTCATCTGCCTCCTTTGGTGTCCTAAGTTTTATACATAAAGGTTGACTATGGCAAATGCTATCTACATGAAGAGAGAATGAGAAATTATGGACCTGTTGACCATAGACATTTTTTCCAGTCCACCTTAGGAAAATAATGAAGTATTGCCCTTTATCTCATGTTATACACAATGTCCTAAATAGGAATTGCAACTATACACAAAAACCACATACAAGATATACCATAGATCTCTCATAGGTGTTGGTCTCATCTCGGGGCCTCCCACCTATCCTGAGGACGGAGGTTGGCTAGACCTTAATGGGGAGAGTCATGCACATGTGCACCTCTGCATTCCCTCTACAGCTGGTTGTTGCTAAAAAATATGAGACTGGAGCTTGTCTTTCATTGTTTTAATGTAGAGTATATTAAAATGAAGCTACCAAGTTAATAATATTATTAACCCAATAAGCCTTTCTAGAGGACATCAATGGGGTTTAAGCCTGTACAGACATGTTTTATGGTGCTGCAGGTATAACCCAGTAGGGGCGTCCTGTGCTAGGAAGAGCTAGGACATGGCAGTCTACTGATAGCCATGCTCCTGCTGTAACAACCAGATGTGAAGAAATCTCAGATCCTGGCTGTTTAACCCCTAATGGGCCCTTTCACACAGGTGGAATATTTCCACATTCTGCAGCCAAAAAAACCCAAGAAATTGCACACGTATTCATGTGGGTAATGGAAGTGGAAATCACCAACAGAAAAAAGGAAAAAATGTTATGGATCTAGGAATTCAGTGATGCAAATTCACTTATTTCCTTTAAAGAAGTGTTTTATTGTGCAAAACTAGTAAAAAATATGTATAAAACAATATAAGTTTGGCATAGATCTAGCAAACATGAATTTGACATTTAATGAATGATGATAACTCCTTTACAGTGCACTACAATGCTGTAGAGTCAGCACGGCACGTCAGTCATGTTAAAGATTGCTACATGTGAGTTTCATGAGTGTGCGATTTTCTCCTATTACTATTGGAATAACATGCGATTTTCACAAAACAGTTACATAAAAAATTATGGTTTTGCAAGTGCAAGTGAGAAACTTGGATCGATATTGCACTCGCCCATGTAAATGCATCCTAAAAAAGATTTAAAAATTTGATCTGTACCCCAAAATGATACTAATGAAGACTACCTGGTACACTGCAAACAACAAGCCCTTATACAGCCCCAGCCATGAAAGAAGTAAATATGTGTCGGGTGTTGTAATGTGGTAACAGTAATGAGGTCATGTGGTTTTTGTAAACATCTTTAGTGTGCAAAAGTAAGAACCCAAACAAAACTACATAAACCTGGTATTGCTATAATGGTGTTGATCCAGAGAATAATGTTTTAATGTAATTTTTAACGCACAGGGAACGCTGTAAAAACAATAACCTAAAAACAATGGTGCAATTTGTGTTTTTCCTTGCACGCCCCCCCCCCAAAGAAAAAAAGAAAATGAATTAAAACTTAAACATTATACATACCCCAAAGTGGGGCCATTAGAAATATAACTCACCCTGCAAAAAACTATCCACTGTGAAAAAAAAAAAAAGGAAAAAAATACACATTTTACCATGGCGAAACACTTTTTAATTGGGAAAAGAATACAAAACAAATATATTTAGTTCATAACGACCCGAACAATGAAAAAATAAAAGAATAAAGTTATGGTAATGCAATGCAACAATGGAGTGACAAATTAAGAAAATTCCTTGTCATTGTGCAAAATGAGCTCTTGCCTAATGGGAGAAAAATCTGTTGCCAACTTGTGCTCACAGCTCATTTGAGGACTTATGTGTCTCCATGGTAACAGACTACAAACAGGTTGTGTGCGGTCTGCTCTTGCAAATATACTGTCTTTCATTAGGGGGCAGATCAAGGCATCCTCATTGCAGATGAGGACAGACAGGGTTTGTTTTTTGTCTGTGGCCCTGGAGACCAATAGGTTTAATTCACTCTCCAAACTTTTCAGACATTGAAAAATGTAAAAAATTTGTTAAGGTGGTGGAGCTTTCCTTGAAACTTGCAAGAAAGTACCACGTATTTAGGCCCGTTTCACACTGGTTACAAAATTGCACAACTTTGTAGCGATGCAACATCGCGCTCATGGTTTCCAATAGATACTTTCACAAGATGTTTTGTAGCCTGAAAGAACCCATTGGAAACCATGGGCTTCACAGACATGCGTTTTGTAGCAATGCTGCATGTCGTGTGATTTTGTAGCCCGTGTGAAACAGACCGTATACACCTGGCACCTATTTTTTGTGTTATACTTTATTGAATTACCACATTCTAATAGTTTGTGCCTAGCTCATAAGATAAATGGGTTGTTCAGTTGTAAACTATTGATAGCGTATCCTTAAAATAGGCCATCAACTGTAGATCGGCAGAGATCTGCCACCAAGGTTTCTCGCCAGTCAGCTGTTCATGGCGCCAGCGTACTGAAATGACTTCTGCAAAAAGTAGACAGAGCCATTCCTACTTCATTGGTGAGACTTGGCATTACAGGCAAAGTTCCCACTGCAGTGAATGGAAACTTTGTGTGTAGTTCCAGGCTGGGCCACTATAAAGAAAACAGAGCCATTTGCTTCATGCAGAAATCAGCTCAGTGCACCAAGGAACCTGATTGGTGAACAGCTGATCAGCAGGGGTCCAGTGTGGTGGGCCCCCGCCAACCTACTAATAATGGTCTATCCTAAGGATAGGCAATTAGTTTACAAGTAGACAATTCCTTTAATCATTATCTTTTGGTTTGACTGCATATTATACTACTACTTAGAGCTTTTTTATTTTATGCATATTCAAATACACATCTGCCTGTAGTAATTACAGTGGATAATTTTAGCAACCAGATTAAATTGATTAAGAGGATTATTAACAATAAGCACAATGAACAGATTTTTAGCAGCGATGTTTGCATACTATGCCCATATAGCAAATTAACTTTAACCCCTTAAGGACCAGGGTGTTTCAGTCCAAAAGGACCAGACACTTTTAAGCGATGTTACCCATGTGGTGGTTTTACGGCCCTATTTATTTTCTTCAGCTACAAAAGTTATTTCTGTGGGGTTTTCTTTTCCTGACATACAGGGCGATTTATTGATTTATATCCTTTCTCACCAAATTATTTTCTGTTTTATTGGGGGTAAAAAAAATTGTTTAAGGAGTTAAAAGTATAGTTGTTTATTTATAAACTTAGTATATCTACACTAAAATAAAGTACGGGAACGCGCTCCTTATTTGGTTACAGACATTTTTTATACATAACTTGTATAGTCTTAGAATGCAGGGTGCGTATAGCGACGGTTTAGGTTGGTGTTGGCGGTGGATAGTTTTCTTTCTTTACACACACAAATATTTAATTTTTTAAACTCACTTCTGCAACTATTTTTTTCTTACCACCTATGTGCCCCCTGACATCATATAAGACCTCTGGGGGGGCGGGGGGGTAATTCTGTGGAAGAGACACTTGTTCTAGCGATCACTGGGGATCAAAGCAGTGGGACCTCCTATGATTAAAACTTTTGGCATCTCTAGAGGACATGTCAAAAGTTAACTAAAAGTGCATTTAAGGCCCTTTTAGATGGAACAAACATTGTTCGAAAAAATCATCCAAACAAAAAAAAGTGAAGGACAATAGTTTAGTCTAAACACATGCCAATGACCGAATGATGAATGATAAGATGTTCATTTAAGGCAAAAAAAAATCATTGCTGGCTTATTCAGTTTAAAGAGCGCTCGTTCAGTTGTTCACATTCACTTATACAGTAAATGCGAACGATTGAACAATTTATCGTTTATACAGGCAGATATGTCATTGGCTCGTTCAAAGAGGCTGCATGAGCTAACTCGGATGCCATTCGCTCGTTCAAACGATAATAGTTTGGTGTAAAAGGACCTTTACTCTTCGGTTTATGTTAGTAGGAGAGATGAGCGAGCGTACTCTTTTAGGCAAATTACTAGAGTGAGTATGGGCATTTTCGAGTACATGCCTGCTCGTCCAAAAAGATTCTGGGGCCAGCGGGGGTGAGCGGTGAGTTGCGGGAGTAAGCATGGTGGAGAGAGAGAGAGATCCCCCTTCCTGTTCCCCCCCCGCCGGCCCCCGAATCTTTACGGGTAAGCAGGCATGTACTCAAAAATGCCCATACTCGCTCGAGTAATTTCCCTTAACGAGTACGCTCGCTCATCTCTAGTTAGTAGCTAATGGCTTGTTGGTTAGTGTTCTTGCCTCATGTGCATATGTGTTCAATACTGAACAAGGACAACATCTACATGGACTATGCATGTTCTTTCACTGTTTCCTCCGGGCATTCTGGTTTTCTCACAGACTCCAAAAACATAGGAATAGGTTAATTGGCTTACGAAAAAATTGGCCCTAGTGAGTGTTTGTATCTTAGATAGGGGAATTAGATCATGGGGACCAGAACTGATGTGCATGATGACAATCTCTGTACAGGGCTCTAGAATATGCAGAGATAAAATTGTATACAAAGGTCTCGCACATCTACTAAAATATACTGTATTTCCAAAAGCTAAAAACGCAACAAAGCAAAAAGTAAAAATAAAATGTAATGCAAATATAAAATGTGGTCAATTTCTATGTAAATAAAAAGGACACCAGCTGCCTCCAGAGCAAGAAGTATTGCATACCAACACAGATTTGTTTTGAGACTCTCCTACACAGAGGTTACACTTAAAGTCAAGCAAGTTAATTGAGGTCACACAAATGAAGCATATGGGAGGTAAAGAAGTGGCACCAACTGAGTGCTTAGCTGGCCAACCACAGATGCTTGCCGAAGTCACTAAGCATGTGTGAGGTAGGAAAAAGATCAAAAAAGGACCAAGGGCAGACAGACAGAGAAACAGATAAAGATAAGAAAGGGAGAGCTACTGTAGAAGTAAAAAAACAGAAGTAGTGAGAGGCAGACAAATAAGATCAGCAGCATGCCGTGCTACAGACACAAAGCCTCTCATATATATTGCAAGAACTTCAAAGTTCAAAATGTTTTTGAGCTTCTCTTCAGATTATCACAATGTGTATAGGTAGAAAATAGTTAAGACATTATAGTTTACGATACCGCGTCTAATAAAGCAAGGCATGAAAAACCTCAATAGAAAATCACACACATACAGAGCTTCAGTAGGTCCAGAGATTTCTATGGGTGCCTTATTCCAGTTGCAAGCTGTGATACTGTTGTGTGCATAAGGCTTTAGGGTTTATTTACAGGTTGCAGTAGTGACGCAACCCAAAACCACAATGGTAAGAACTTTGGCGATGCCGTGTCTCGATGCAGACTTTGATTTGTTTTTGAAGACACCGTTTTATAAATTGCTTCCAAACAATTAATGTTGTTTTCACTTGTACTTTTCATGGACCTTTCTCATTGGAGCCGGAGCCATTGCAGCTAGAGACCATGGGGCATGCTTTGGCTATGCAAAACCCCAAATACCTTAAAAAATATGATAAAAGGTTATGTAATGAACTACATTACCCAAGAATCCACCAGATGTCTAACTCAGGAGATATCAGGTTGGTAGCTTGTGCATGACTTATTGAATTAGAGTCTAGAGTTTGTAGACTTTCCTGATACTCCATAACTAAGGTTGCTTGCTTTAGAATCTTAGTGATGTACCATTAACCCTTTCTAATCCGATTTGTATCCTGGTTTTCCTAGGGGGTTTACTCTTTTTCTGCCATTACACAACGGCGCTATATGCTGGTTAAAGCCAGTACTGCATGAGGTGACACATTGGATAGGCTCCGACAGCAGAGAGGCTGGCAATATACAGTAAGAAAACCCCGACGGACGTCTTCCAACATCAGAGCTGTACAGCATTAAATGATAATGTCGTAAGATGTCAGACAGTGGATTGGAAAGGGTTAAAGCTCTCTATGCATTAGAATTAATTTCCTTAAATACATATAGCCATTTGTCTAGTAAGGGTTTTTACTCCATGTATGTTTTTTTTTAATATGCAAATGCATCCAGTATTGTCTGTACGGTGACGTGTAAACACCAAGTCATTTCATAATGTTATAGCATATCACTAGGACATGCCCTTGCATATCTGTGGGGGTCCAACCTCTGGTACCTCCGCCAATCAACAGAACAAGGAGAACAAAGTCCCTTTGGCGTATTCCCTGCATAGTAGTGCTCCCTGTCAACCTCTGTGAAGGGAGCTACAACAGCCCTTTTCAAGTGTCGCTGTGCAGGGCAAATGTGTGGAGGAGCCGCAGTGCTGAACCAGCCTTACCGAACCTTCATTCATAGGATCAGTGGAGGTCTTGGCAGTAGGACCCCCTCTGATTAGCAATTCATATGCCATTACTACATATTGCGAAAAAAAACAAAAACTGGATAAAGTCATGAGAAAATTGGGTGCGATGAATAATTTTATTTCCTGCGCCTATCCTCTTCATTCATGGTAAAAAAAGATAGAAGAATTAACAGAATTCTACTCAATGATGTAAAAAGAAAGATTTTCCCCTCCATTTCTTATATTGAAAGCAATGGATGGAAAAACTTGCGCGTCGGATGAGAAGAAAAAAAAAAAAAAACACACAAAGGATGACAAATAGTTGTGACTGGAGTCACACTCCTTGAATTTGTTTCAAATTTATACATGGTTAGATCTCTAATGATTTGGATAACAAGTGGAGGGGTTAATGAATCTCTCTCCAACTATTTCTGTATGGAAAATGGCTGGCAGAAAAATCCCCGGTAAACTGAGAAGTCATGTGGCTATAATTATTAACAGGCGAGGAATATTTTTTTTCTTCAGCTCCATGGTGAAGTGAGCCTCTGTCGTGGTCTGTTCCCAACAGTGTCCATCGCAAAACAACTGCCTCATTAAACCTCTGCAGCAAGATTAATATGCCGTAGCTACACTACATTTATAACTTGCTACTCTATAAAAAGCACATTTAATCATGAGAGCCAGACCTGAGATACAAAAGTACAACTATAAAAACTTCTGGCAGAAGAACGCTCACCTCTCCACGAACTGTTTCAATACAAAGCGAAAAAACGTCTACTTTCCCCCCACCCCCTTTTCCTTAACTATATACACATCACATCTCTTTACTTTAAAATCTGACTACAGGCAAAAAAATTCCACCCATTACGCACTGGAACCTTTTAAATCATAACTAGGTAGGAAACCTCAGAAACTGCAGAAACTACTCATTGTACAAAGTAAAGATACATTCCTCCGAATGTTTCAAACCACAGTACAGCCATTTTAGGAAATTTTATTGTCTAGTTTAAGCCGGTCTTCATCACATTCAGTCGACATGACACTGATTAAATTTGGATGTATAACCAAGGTGGTTGCCAGGGTGAGTTTTTTTCTAAGGTCTATTAAGTTGCATTTTATTTTCCAAGCTCAAGAAAGATAGAAAGTTTCTTTCTGTGGCTACAGTAGACATTAGATTTTTCTTCTTACTTCTAAAACTTCTGTACAAATAGGTCTGATTAGTGTTTCTACAGAGATAGCGCCACTCTAGTCCTTGGGCTGTGCCTGGTATTGCAGCACTTGAATAGCAATGAGTTGTAATATGAAACACAATTTCATAAATCTCATTTTCATTGTTAAAAAAAATATATAAATAAATATATATTATATATTTACTAAACCACTAAAGAGGTTTACCCATCAATGTATACCAAATTCCCACTCTTCTACAGCACAGAAGGCTTTTTTTGCCATCTAAAGGATTTCTGATGTAGCCAAAAATGGAGTAGAAATTGGCCTCATCTTCTACTTCATAATATTTCACAATTCAAATATGTGGACAGACTGAACAACATCAGTCTTTTACAAGCATTCATTCACTTATGCAGGGGCGTAACTATAGAGGATGCAGGGGATGCGGTTGCACCCGGGCCCAGGAGCCTTAGAGGGCCCATAAGGCCTCTCTTCTCCATATAGGGAACCCAGTACGATGAGTAAAGCATTATAGTTGGGGGCCCCGTTACAAGTTTTGCATCGGGGCCCGGGAGCTTCAAGTTACACTTCCGCACTTATGTCACCTACAAGAATAGTTTACACATTTCCCATCCAAAAAAATGTTTTTACATCAACATTACCGTGTGAAATCTGTTTTTCAATATAATGGCCATTGACGGGTACTGTCCTATCAGATGGGATACCATAAAACGCGCAGCTCAAATTTCATATCCCTTAGATAAACGGCAGAGATCACTTAAGGTTGTCACCAGCAATAGGGATGACCAACCTTTGTACTTTAATGCAGTGTCCTTGCCCTGTTCGTCATCCATTGACTGGGATGTTTGGCATTGCCCCATCTCTCACCCACTGTCCAGTATATTTTTAAAGAATAATTAAGTCCACACAACTACGGATGTGTCTTCCTTACCTTTCCTTTTGGATGGATATGTTCGGATGCATGTCAAAAGATAACCAGCTTCTCAAAATAACATGATTTTGTGATACTATGTCACAAGATCTCTATCCTATACCATGGTTATAAAAATTCTACACACCCCTGTTAAAATGCCAGGTTATTATCACGTTAACAAAATCTGACAAATATGAATAATTTCAGATTTTTTTCCACCTTCAATGTGATCCATTATCTGTACAATTCCATTGAAAAAACAAACAAATCATTTACAGGTAGAAAAATAGAATAAAATAAAATTTAAAGAACTAAACAATTGTTATTGCCCCCAGTACTAAATTTTGAGGATCAGTGCCCTTTAATGGCTAACAGAAAGCAATGATCTAAATAAACATCAAGCTTTTCAGACTGCTTAGGTCTCTTCATCACCCATGGTAATTCCCAATCTTGAGAATAAGCCATCAGTTTTAAACGTCTGGATAACCATTTTAAATTACACCGACTGTCAAAAAGAAACTCCCTCACCTAGAAGGAGTGGTCAGAATCAAATGAGACTTTCTGTGCGATTGTAAAGTTGATATTAGTAAGTGATTACAATATCAGAGCAAAAGCATCATTTATTGTGGGCAACTGACCTTGAAGGCAGACTCTAGTACCCTGTAGTGCCGCCTCTAGCTTGGATGTAAGATGTGTTACAGGTGGGCATGGAGGCTCTAGTACCCTGTAGTACCGCCTCTAGCTTGGATGTAAGATGTGTTACAGGTGGGCATGGAGGCTCTAGTACCCTGTAGTACCGCCTCTAGCTTGGATGCAAGATGTGATATGGGTAGGCATGGAGGCATACAGGTTCCATATGGTAGCCCGTGGTCTAGATGGTCCTATACATGTTCCATTGGCAGTAAATCTGGCAACTGGCTATACCACAGAAGTGTGGCAGTGTTGGGGAGGCATTCACGTGACACTCTTGCTGTGTTTGGCCGAGCATTAAAGTTAACCTGTCACTAGGGCAATGCTGCCCAAACCACAGGCAGCATGAATCATATATACACAGATATACACAGTGCCCGCATGTAAGTATTATTTCACAATGCTGCACCGAGTCGAGGTGGCAGGCTGCGCTGGGCTCTCACCATCTGCAGCATATAGACTGACAGCTCCCTCCATGTACACAAGCAGGGAGAGAACGCTCAGTCTACATGCTGCGAGCAAGAAAAGCCCAGCGTGGCCTACCTCCTTGATTCGAGAATTCCATTACTGAATCAAACAGGCAAACTTCAATGAGCGTTTATTCTGAAATGCCACAGCATTTCAGAACACCACCTACATGTGGGCACTGTGCATATCTGTCCCGGGTTTGTGCTGTCCATGGTTTGGGCAGCATGAACCTGGTCACAGGTTCCCATATATTTCTTCTCCCAAGTCAACCCAAGCTCCTGACTTTGGTGCTTCCGTATGGGACAGTCCCCTCTCCATGTTGAAATACACATGGTGCATAGTTGGCCATGCAATTTTATGAAGGTTCGGGAGAGATAGAAACGAGTATATAAAGTATATGTCCATTTCAGGATCTTGGAATATAAAGATTACCATCTGTAATAGAAAACCACTATGTCATATATCAGTGTCAACACGGCCAATGATTGAACATTGAGTGATAATTTGTTCACTTGTTGTTCATTTTATGCAGGCATAAAAATAATCGTTGGCTCATTCGCTAATCGTTTGGTTTAAACACTGATCATTCAGCGAGCTGAACGATCCTATAAAGAAGAGAAAAAACAAAGAAACTAAAAAAAAAACCTGATTGATCTTTATGTTTAAACTGACTGCCCGAGTGAATGAGCAAACTGACTTAGTTCGCTCGGGCGAATGATAATCGTCCAGTGTAAAAGCACCCTTAAGGCCCATTTACACGGAGCGATGATCGCTCAAAAAAAAGATCGCTCAAACGACAGTTTGAGTGACAGATTTGAGCGATCATTTTGCATAAACTATTAAGTTACTACTCAGCTACTTAATGGTTTATTAGCGTGCAAATGAAGCCTTTAGCTGAATGCAGTTAATAGCCCGAGGGCTCTTATCTGCATTCAGCTCCTTTGTTCTCCGGCGGGTTAAATAGCTGAAACAATGCTATCAGCACTGCCCGTGGAGAATTCAGTGTGCAGTCCTGATAAGACAGCACAATGATTTTTAGACTAGCTTGAATTTAATGATGAGCCAGTACTGCACAAAAAATGGCACAATGGCCGCTCGTTTAGACGCAAAGATTATCGCTCAAATGATCACTTTTGAGCGATCATCGCTCCGTGTAAATGTGCCTTTAGTATCTATGACAGATCTCATTAAAGGCCTTCAAACGTGATAAGAATCACATAACATTAACAAACATCTAATATGAATGTAGTTCCTACTTTCACAATGGTAATAAATTTAAACAAACATCTAATAGGCAGGTCTATTAAAATGGACATTTTTGAACATTAAAAAGGTCTACAGTTAAAAACTTGTGAAGACCTTATAAGATTCCACAATATTTTTAACCATGAGAAATCAGACTTCTCATGTGGTTTTTGATTTCCCAAAATGAACATTGAAAAAAAAAATCCAGAGCCATTGCTCAGACTAGCTTGCTATAAATGTTAGCTAACTGCTTCACTACATAAAATTTAATGTACTATCACACAGCTAGAACATGTGAACATCAGTGTTTTTGATCCCAAGAGCACTCCAAACCTTACTTATTGTTACAATTTTCTATGCTTCATATAATAAACAGTGACTAGACAAATGCTGGATTCTCACACTGCTGTGCATACTTTCAACCTCTATTAGTGGAGGAGATCGCTCTACACAAGTAAATATATGTGCCCAGCTAGTATGCAAAAGGGAAAAAAGTCAGGCTGCATTCACATTGCATTTGCCATACAAGTCAGGAGCTTTCAAACATATCCATAGGCCCCCACTTATCCAGTAGAGGCCAAAAAAAACAAGTGTCCCTTTGGGCTCTGTCAGACTGGTATACGTCACTATACTTTTTCCTCAGCTGTACGTAAAGGTGCAGTCTGCTGTGACTTTTTAAGCGTCACAGCCCCTCCAGGCATATTGGACAACAGTAGAGATGAGCGAGCACGCTCGGATAAGTCAGTTACTCGAGCGAGCCTCGCTCTTCTTGAGTAATTGTATTCTTGTCCGAGCGGGTTCAGGGGGGGCGGCGGGGGTGAGGGGGTGGGGGAGAGATATCTCTCACTCTCTCACCCGCTACCCCCCGAGCATGCTCGGACAAGAACGCAGTTACTCGAGAAGAGCGAGGCTCGCTTGAGTAACTGACTTATCTGAGCGTGCTAGCTCATCTCTACACAACAGGCGTATGCTTTTGACAAATCTACAACCCGGCTATAATTCTACTAGGCGGAATATCCCCCAAAAATGTGTTTTGTTAAATGGGCAAAACACATTTGTCTGCTGTGTTACTTAATACAAAAAAAACCAAAACAGGTATACCAACGTATACCGGCGCAACAGTGTCCAAAAGAACATTCCTGGCCTAGTTTGGATGAATGGGGGCCTATGGATAGTATGCATCTGGAGCTTTCCCAAATAATTCAGTTAACGTATTCAGCAAACACAAGGTAGAAGTGACCTTCAAATGTCTACCTAGTGAATATTAGAGACTAATCATTTTTGTAAGGGTACTTTTACAAATCTGATACGGGTACGTCAGAAAGTCACAACACTACAACTCACAGATGTTCGGCAAAAAAGGCTTTTCTAAAGAAATGTTCTTGCTTTAAAAGGAAAACCACTTCTGCATATTAGATAGTTTAGATAGTGCCTATGGCTTTTACATGTGTCTAATGATTTTTTTATTCTTAATTATTAAAAAAAGACAACATAAACCCCTATTTACATTGCTGACATGTTGTTTGGCTAGTTTAAAAAAACAGACGTATGCCAGACATATGAAACCGCAAGTCTATAGCAAAAAGGTCCCTGCACCTTTTGTTCCTAGTGAGCCACATTCAACTTTGAGTGATGGTCGGGAGCCACAGTAAACTGAAAAGTGAAGGAGACCCAAATTTGCAAACATTGCAGATACAGATTTCAGTGTAAATTTGAGAATGGTAATACACTATTCAAATTGGCAATGTTCGAGGATTATGAAATGACTTCAAGATCAGCAGTTGCCAATGCAAATGGCCATAGCTCAGAAATTCTAGGGTGAACCACACAGCAGGAGGTCATGAGCCACAAGTTTTTATAGAATGTTCTGGTGCAGGGTTTTGATTTTTTTTTTAGTTCAAGTCAGACGTGGGGCCAAAAAGGCAAAAAAAAAGGAAGTGCTGATACAGCTCCTCACGTTTTTATGCAGTCATGTACTGTATTTGGCTCAAAAACTGCCATGAAAAAATACATATGTGATTACAGCTCAAGAGTCCTACGAACAGGTTCTTGGCATTGGAATGAAACTGATAGTTTACAACACAAGACAACTCGTGGCTCTAGATGTTGACGTATAACTAGCAATGTGGCACAGTAAACAAAACTGCATTAGCGTTTGCACCATCCATAAGGCATGGTGCTTGTAGCTTGTCAGCAGAGAAGGAAAAATGAAAGGCACTAATTGGTCAAACAAGTATCAAAACCCAAAACAATACTGTGCAAACATTTTAGACAGGTGTGAAAAAAATCCTGCAAAGTTAAGGCCCTTTTAGACACAACAAGAATCGCTCAAGGACATCTTTTGAGCGATTCTTGACCTGTCTTAATGCACTGGCATTGTGCAGTTTTTGTGCATGAATTGCTGATCGCTGAATTCTAGCTTGCTAGAATTCAGCGATCAGCTATTATCAGTGGAGCAGGCTGTTATCAGCCGGATGTGCTGATAAGATTATCTGTGCCCGAGTGCTGCTGTGAATTCACAGCGGGAACACTGGAAGTCAGAGCGGAGAAGAATACAGCGGTTTGTACAAAACAGCTGTATTCTTCTATTAGTGGCTGTGTCCCACTCTGCTTGCATATTCTATAGTAGCTACTTAGCTACTCTAAAGTATACAAAGATGATAGCTCAACACTGTCACTCAAACTATCGTTTGAGCGATCATCTATCAGTGTAAATGGGGCTTAAGAATACTTTCAATAACAGAAGTAGTGGTGGTAATTTATTTTTGGCATTAACAAAATGTAAAGTGAAAAAAAAAGAAATCAAATCAGTATTTGGTGTGACGAGTCGACCCTTTGACTTCATAACAGCATCAATTCTTCTAGTTACACTTGGACACAGTTCTTGAAGGAACTCAGCAGGAAGGTTGTTCCAAAAATCTTTGAGAACTAGCAATTGTGATCCAAATCTTCTCACCTTGACTCCCCACCCCAGGCTGGGGAATGCACAGATGGCAATACGAGTGTAGATTCAAGTCCCAACATTCAAGTTCCAATGTGGAATGTATAGGAAATTGAATTTTCAGTTGTCATTATATATGCCCAGCTTGGAGAGGATCCTACACAAAACTTTCAATGCTAGTACAGGAGGATGTTAATATGGGGTGGGATTACTTGGATGCTCCCCATTCTGTAATACCCATTTTCCACTTTCTTCTAAAAATCCACAAGGTGGTGTGTCTCCCTTCATCCCATTGTGGCAGCCATTGGATCTTTGGGAGAGAGGTTAGGAGAATGGGTAGATTTCTATTTGCAGACTTTGGTTCAGGATTTGCCAGGCCTTTTGAGGGATACTGCGTATACCTGTGTTTCAGAATTTTTAGTGGCAATCTGATTTTCTATGGATCACTTATGATGTCATCGCCTTATATCCGATGATCCCACATGTAGAAGGCCTGCAAGCTTTATACAGGTTTCTACAAAAGTAAAGTACATATATGGCGGAAATTAATGACTGCATTGTTCAAGCTATGGATTTCCTGTTGAAGTATAATTATTTTAGTTCTGACGGGAAGTTTTTCATTCTGAGGCAGGGGGCCTCTGTGAGTGGGAAATGTTCTCCTGCCTTTGCCAACATTTACATGGCTGTTAAGGAAGAGGCCCATCTTTCTCTTATTGTAATTCTTTTGCCCCTCCCCCACTTATCAAGTGACATGGTTGTTTTATTGATGACCTGCTTCTGGTATGGGTAGAGGAGATGGATGTAATGAATTTTAGAGATATATTAATTCAAATGATATAAACTTGAAGTTTACACTTCAACATAATAGCTCCATTGTTTTTTTAGAGGTTCTTCTAACCGGTTATGTGGCTTCTCAGATGGTGGAAGCGAGCCTTTACTGAAAGTCTATGGCTGTCAACTCGACACATTACAATTGCCTCTTCTGGCGTGCAGTTTGTAACCAGGAGGGTGTCTGCCTTAGACATTTCTTTCCCCTAGCTTATTTGTCTCTTCTGATAATGATAAAACCCATTGGTTGACCACTATTGGTTTTTAATTGTGTGGCCATAGAGTTTGCGAGATTTGTTTCTTTGCTAGGAAAGCAAAAGTTTTTTTTCATCTAACATTAAGGGTAAAGAATACCATATTAGACAATATATTCATTGTAACACAAGTTTTGTGGCATATCTATTTACCTGCACTGAGTTCTCAGTTCAGTATGTAGGTTGAAGCGCCTACTTAAGGCTAGAATCAGAAAACACATCTCTGATGCTAATAATCCTAATGCTACTAATCTCTCCGCAGGCTCTAAGCACTTGATTCAGTACCATGCTGGTGATTTATCAACTTTTACTTTCAGGGTACTGAAAGAGTTAATAAAACACCTACACCCGTGTGAAAGAGCCTCAAGACGCACTGGATGATAAGACGTACCCATGTTTTAGAGGTGAAAAAAATATTTTGAACTCACCCAGGGACAGTGCAGGGGGTAGTACCGGGCAATAGAGCAGCAGAGCTCTGAATAACCGGAGCTCCGTAACAGTGGCACTGGTGTACAGGTCATGGAAGGGAAGAAGCCGTTTGGTGGAGACGGAGAGCATCAGCAGTTGCCGACAGCGCTCACCACCAATCAGCGGTATGTAAGGGGCGGCAATGCAGAGGTGAGAGAACTAATAAATGATCGCGTATTTGTTCACACGATCACGATTTACTTCATTCGATCGCATGTTAAACTCGCGATTACATCAGCAACCTTGAATTTCAGCACTTTCGCTCTATAAGATGTACTGACCTTTTCTCCCCACTTTGGGGGGAAGAAAAGTGCATCTTAAAGAGTGAAAAATATGGTATTTCAGTTGCTCAATTTTGAGCAGTTTTAGGTCATAAAGGAGGATATTTTTCCTAAACACATTGCATTTGTTCTCCTGGTACTTAGTTTACTACATGCGTGTTTAATATTTCCAATAGAGTTTCATAAGGCGCTTGGCTGTGCTGGATTCTGTGCTATATAATCTTGGAGACCTAACCTCAAATCCTTCTGTCTCCTCATGTAATCCCAGACTGACTAGATGTTGAGATCAGGGCTCTGTAGGGGCCATATCATCACTTCCAGGACTCCTTGTTCTTCTTTATGCTGAAGTTAGCTGTTAATGACATTGGCAGTATGTTTGGGGGTCATCGTTCTGCTGCAGAATAAATTTGGAGCCAGTCAGACACCTCCCTGCTGGTAATGCATAGGATAAGTTTCTGACTGTTTTCCTTAGCACTGAGGACACCAGTATCCTGACCAAATCCCCAACTCCATTTGCTGAAATGCAGCCCCAAACTTGCAAGGAACCTCCACCGTGCTTCACTGTGGCCTGCAGATGCTCATTATTGTACTGCTCTGCAGCACTTCAGCAGACAAGCTACCTTCTGTTACAGCCAAATATTTCCCATTTTGACTCATCAGTGAAGCGCACTTGCTGCCATTTTTCAGCAGCCCAGTGCCTATGTTTTTGTGCGTAGCTGAATCACTTGTCCTTGTTTCTACATTGAAGCAATGGTTTGAAGACCACGCCTGGCCAGACTTCTCCAAACAGTAGATGGGTGTACCTGGATCACACTGGTTTCTGCCAGTTTTGAGCAGATGGCGCTGCTGATCATCTTCCAATTTCAAAAGGGATGTAAGCACAAGGTGTCTCATCTGCTGCACTATGTTTCCTTGGTCAAACACTGCATCTATTGTCCTGAAAGTTGCCTGTTTCTTTGGACTTCTTCAAAAGGGCTTGAGCCGCCTATTGTGAAACTCCAATCTGCTTTTAAATCTTTGCCTGGGCCAGACCTTGCTGATGCAGTATAACTACCTTGTGTCTTCTTACTGTGCTCAGTCTTGCCATGGTGCATGACCTGGGACATGAATCAGTCTTTCACAACCTCACCTTTATAGCAGAGTTTAGCTATTCTTTATCTAGTTTTAAGCCTATGCAGTTGTGTCTATTAATGTCTGTTTCAACCTACATGTGAAAATGATGATTATCATTATCATCTGTTTGTGGTTAATCATACACTGAACTATAATCCTACAAAATCTCTGACTTTGTGCAAGTGTACCTAGAAGAATTGGTGCCATTTTGAAGGGGGATGGGCGGGGGTCCACACACACAAACCGACGCTCAATGCTTTTAGTGCTGACACTGGGGAACGACAAGGATGGGCAAGAGGGGTGGGGGGGGGGAAGAGTAACACTTACACCTCTGGACTCAACGGGTCATCTACTTTCAGCCTTTTAGCTTAGTTTATAGGGCTAAAAGTAGGTGACAGATTCCCTTTAATCATTTTTTCTTCAAGTTTACCTACAGACATCATGAGCACATCGCAAATAAACATGATCATTGTGCAGTGAAACAATGAGCAAGAGCTGCCAAGGTACTTAGCGCTTATCCACATTATGAATGTATCTAGCTTGCATAATGTGCAGAGCTAAAAGCCCATAGTTTTACACTGGGTCATCCAAACCTTATTACAAGCATGGACACCCCCCCCCCCCCCCCACACACACAAAAAAAAAAGGAAAAAACTCAGTATGTTCTAATTTTGTATGTAATATGCACCATTATGGTAATCTGGTGCATAAAATACACAGTTAAAAGTTGATACTGCATATTACAAGTGTAAAAAAAAAAATAAGCGTGTAATATAGGCGCTGAACACGCTCATCTGAGTGAGCATTTAGGCTGCGTAGCCACAGCAAAAACCGCTTGCAGCTGAAACTCCTAGCCGTTGCTTCCAATAGTTGCAAGATCTTGCTGACGTTATCGCCAAGATCATAGACCACTGGCTGCCACGGCTCGGTGGGGTTTTAGCC
Source organism: Eleutherodactylus coqui (assembly GCF_035609145.1). Lineage (NCBI taxonomy): Eukaryota > Metazoa > Chordata > Amphibia > Anura > Eleutherodactylidae > Eleutherodactylus > Eleutherodactylus coqui. The sequence continues at coordinate 88,400,492 of NC_089845.1, read as the reverse complement.
GCAAGTGGCTTTTGCTGTGTAAGAATGCAACATTAACAAAACAATAAGAAAGTTTATAAGCATCAATTCTGTGTATGGAAGGCATAGAGCAATAACTGTGATATATCTTTACTCCAGGAAGGGACGTAAGGCTTAGGGTTCTTTCATAACTGCGCTTGGAGGTTCCATTTTCCTGCTCTGTTCGGGGAGCAGAGAAGGGGAATCCCTTGGCCGAACGGGTTCATCTTATGACAGAACTGAACAGCGCTGAATGGACTCCATTAACTATAATGACTGCCAATGCATGCAGCGCTTTTTCTTTCGGTATATTGTGCCAGATCTGAGACGCAACCTTTCGAACACAGGTTCCAGCGCAGATGTGAAACCGCCCTTAAAGGGGTTGTTTGGTTAATTAAAAAGATACAATAATGTTTGTGCAGTAGTTACTGAAGAAACGTATACATCACACTGTATTTTCAATGCCGACTCTAACTCCTGTTCTCCCCAACAGTCATATGACTGGAAGGGTGCAGTGTATCACATAGCAGCAAGAAGTCCCATCTGCTGTTCATGTGTTTTTCCCTACAGTATTGTATTGTCCCATTAGATGGATTATCATTGATGGCATAGCCATCTGAATCATTAAGTTGATATCAGGTATGGAAGGACCTACACAGACAGTATAATATCATAGAAATTGAACTTGGTGGGGCACCTTGGGTTAGCACTCTCACAATCTCCAGTCCCAATAGTAACCCCCAAGGCTTTGTTGACACCACAAATACAGTCCCTCTCTCCAGGTAGCAGTTCAGAACCGCCACAATACTCAAAGAACGCTTCAAGTTAAGGGGTTTCCTCAGGTCTGATAATCCCACACAAAGCCACAATGGGTTCCAGTCAAGACAACAAGTCAGTTGGGTTAACATCCAGGTCAGTGGGCCAGACCCAACTGTACTCTCACAGACCAAGCCAGCTGATGATTGCAGCTTCCAGTCAGTCTTAAGCCCCATTTACGCGCAACGATTATCGCTCAAAATTCACTCAAACTATGGTTTTTAAGCGATAATCATTCCGTGTAAATGCTATTTCATTTGCTTTTCGTCAAATGAATTTTTAGTTGAGCTTAAAATCTATTGTTCGGCCAGAGAGCTGATAGCAGGAACCGCACGCTGGGATTCTCCACAGGAGCGCTGATAACATTGTACTCCGCTGCAGTCCCGCGCCAGAACAAAGAGGCTGTATACAGAGAACAGACCACCTGCTGTTATCTGCATACAGCGCATGGAGGCTCATTTACTTGCAAATAAAGCTAATAAGCTGCTAATGGGCATTAGTGCCCATTAGCAGCTTATTCAAAATGATCGTTCAAATGGTCATTCTCCCAATCTTTTGAACCAATTTTGAGTGATCATCTTTGCGTGAAAATGGGGCTTCTTGTAGCCATCGCAACCAGACTTGACACTTCCTGTGCACTCTACTGCTAGAAGGGTCACAATTCCCAGAGACATGCTAAGCAGCCCCAAATGTATTCTCTGACTCCACCCTTGTAATGCCAAGAGGCATTTACACACCTGTGACCAAAGAACAGTGCAACCCTGATGCCTGCCTGTAATCATATACAATTAGAAAGAGATACAATACCTGCTAAGAAGACTACAGCACACAATGGCAAAAAGTACATAATACAACATAAAACTCATAAAAAGCATGACCAACCCCAGTTAACTTCACTGTAACAATTGCAGTCTAATACATGGCAGCAATAGTGTTTAGTTCACACATACAATTGGTAAAGGGGTACAGTTCATGGTTGCAGCGGTTTACCTCAACCACCCCCCTACAACTTGCCTAAAATGTCAAGTTAGTTTATGTTATGTACCGAAACACGTCCCTGTGAGAGCATGAAATTATGACTTGTATGTAATATTGCTCCACAACAGTGTCATTGTATTGTATCTATAATAGCCTAATATTGTTTTTTGCAAATAATATTGTATATATGTTCAGATCTGTGTTGGCTGCTCCATTTTGCCTTCAAAATGCTGGAGGGCACATTAGAGTTAATGGGGTAAACTGGGCACCATTCGTGCCTATTGTATGCTAGATCTGGAACTTCAGTCATTTTCATTGTTCAACTCCTAGGATGCAAATGAAATGCGCTATTTTTGATCTGAGCCATACAATTCTCTTCACAATTCTGTGGAGTCTGACATCAATGCCTAGTGCATATGCTTCTAAAGTCACATACATTGTGTGTTGAGTAGGAATTTTCCACGCAAAAATCGTAAGAACATAAAAGTATTAGCCACTTATTAGCAGTTCCCTTTTTTCTCTGTAGTTGCAGATCCAAACATGATATACAGAAAGCTTTACATTAGATCCAGCAGGTATAATTATACATATAACCTAGAACTTTATACAGATCACCTCCCATGACATCTTGAGTTTGTGTCTAGTTCAATGCTAGTGTGATGTGTCAAATCTCAGTCCCTTTTAAATATTTAGTAGAGCTGGGATTCTAAAATATTAAATAACCACCTTTGTACAGAAGTCTACAAAGGTGGCAGGTTTGACCTAGGGTTTCGAGGAAATACTGCAGTTGATATGGATCTGTGGGTGTGGGGGGAGGTAAGGGGGGGGGGCAATTCTCCTTGTGGACAGCGCCAAGTTGGTGCAGGAAATTTAGTAGGCTATGTAATGCTCCTTGGTAAAAAGGTATGCAAATTAGTTTTCTTTCTAGGAAGGAAAACGATCTCTCTCTAGTGCCACCTATTGGAAGGAGCTACCCGACAAGTCTACATCTAACCCCTTAACAGGTCTTGCAACATGGTAAAGGATGCAAACCAAGCCAGACCCTTCTCTAGACATCCATCTGTAGACCGTTGTTTCAGGGATTTTGCTCTTAGTCGGTGGAAACCAGGGTACTGGTTGGCCAAGTGAAGGTACATACAGATTTAGATACATATTATGTAGTATACAATTCATCCTGCTGCACACTCTGTTGTTGAATCCTATGTCAAAGAATCAAGTACAGCAAGGTGCTTCGATCAAGTAAAGGCTGCATTTCAGTCAGTAACAGTAAGCAAGTATACACAAGTTTAAGCAACATATGGGAGTTCTTTAAAAGACTGTCGTACCACCAAATACACCATACAAAATAGAAACTATGTACAATGATAGGTTGATCTTTTCCTTAGTTCCTTTTTGCCATATAATACATACAACCAATTCTAAAAATTCCTTTTGGCCGTTTTTCTAAGGAGCTAAGCTTAACCTCTTACGTTATGTTATCAATTATCCTTCCTCAGAAGAGCTGACCACATAGTACCTGTTATATAAAACATTCATGACAGCATATCAGCACATCAATACAAGGTTTCAACCATTGCGGTCTTTGTCAAGCATATGCCTATCTACATTGGAGCAAAGAAAGTCCGCTGACAGGGGAAAGTTGAGACACCCTCATACACATCAGATAGTTGCCCGAATTTTAACTAATGTGCACAGTCGCCTTAAGAGTCCCAACGCTAGGAACACACTGGACTTTCTGTGCATAACATACAAACAAAGGTTCTAAAAGCAAAGCCAGTACATAATTAGAAGCCCAGCATTAAACAATATCCTGCTGCTGAACATAATCTATTTCTATAACACTCAGATACAAACCCTCAAAGAGCTACAAACTATGCTAACTTTATTTAGTTTCTACATTTCCTTTCATTTCTATTTAGCTCTGCTGTCCTGCGAATATACTGCTACATATAGATACTGTATTAGCATATGTACACAGGACAGCTGAGCAAAGTTCCGTTATTCTCTATGAAAGGTATAGACATCTAATTTTCAGGCCTCGTAACTGAAACTCTGGTGCCATTAGCAACAGAACTTTGGACTGCTTTCAGAACTACATATTTTAGACATATGAAGCTTCAAGTCAATAAAGTAGCACAAAAGTTATTGTCGGATCGGACCTCTCTTGAGAATAACTGCCACTCCTAGTGTATAGAAAAACCACAGACTTTTTTGTTTTTCTATTAAAAAAGGCTATGTTCACATCTTCTCTGGAGGCTTAGTCAGGAGCCTCCATTGCAGGTTCTATTGTTTTTGACAAGAAGAACAGCGATGCATGCAATGCTATTTTTCCAACCAAAAAGACGGACACAGCATCAGAATCCTCTGGACAGTAGTAGGCCCGATGTCTATGGGCAAATTTGATTTGCGGAATCCGCGAGGGAAATCCGCAAATCAAGCCGCCCATAGAGATGCATGGGCATCCGCAAATGGATTAAAACATGCGGACTTGATTTGCGGACCTTTCGGTCTGGAAAGTCAATGGAAGCCGTCCGATCCGTGGCACACCAGCAGCTGATGCTGTGGACTTGCCACGAATCCGTGGGAAAGCAGGATATTAAAAAAAAAACTGTACTGAGCATGTCCGACGGTGAGCCGTGAGGCTCATACGCACTACAACAAACCCGTAAATGGAGGGATCCGGGTGGACACCGCTGCCGGGGAAACGCAGGAAAGCAGTACTCACTGGCTACGGGCAGTGCTGGATTGCGTATGGGAATGGAATCGGCACGTGCCATTGACATGAGACCTTAGAAGTCAACAGGGTCCATCAGTCACGCAAACCATGGTGCAGATGTGAACAAAGCCTACTATCAAGATTGTTTGGTTTCATTCAATACAAGCATGAGTATGCATGCTATAAAGAATATTCATCACAGACAAAGTTATAAAGACGTTCCAGGACCAAATAAAAGCCTTTTACTTTTATACATCTCATAACACTCAGATTTGTAACCCGTATGAAACAGGCTTTAAAGCGTCTATATCACTAAAATATTTTCTGTTAATTAAAGCCATATAGAAAAACCACATTCTATTTTTTTAAATCTGTTTTTATTTTCTGATTGTAGATATCTTTTTCGGCTGTCTATACATGACTATTGGGCATGCCATCTTTCCCGAGCTACATTTAACAGCATTTAGTGATATGCTTTACAGCAGCTTCATAGGCCATTCACACAATGGTTGACCCACTGACTTGTATGGGAGACTGTTCTACACATGTTCTGTGGTCATTGCGCAGGGAGGGGGGAGTATATAGTCACAGCTGGTCACCTATTGTGAATGGTGGAGCCTGAGTTATCTACATAGAGATGTTCATCTTTCATTGTAATCCTGTCCGAGATGTTCGTAAAATGACTTTTGCAAACTTTTCACTCGAGATCAGGAAGTATCAGCCTATTATTAGGTTCTGTGCTCAGCGTGAAAAATGCAGGAGGATTTTTAAAAGTATATGGTAAATTAAAAATTAAAATAACACACTAGAAGTGTTTTTAAAAGGTCTTTAACATAAAAATATGATTTATAGAATTGGTCATTTTCTGATGACACGTTCCCTTTATGACAGTTGTAATTTGCAACAGGACCTTAAGAGACCTCTTGAGACTCCACCCCTCAAATGTCGCATCAATTACTGGTCAGGAGAATACTATGAAGTTATGGATGATCAAACTGATTAATGCAGATTAAAGTATGATGTATATTAAAACATTTGAAAACCGGATCCATGTCTCAATCATATGTGAGGTTGACACTGATGGCATATCACCAATACCAGGTCCCCAGCTTTGCCATTCATAGTAACCCACTTAGTATCATAACTCTTCGCTTATAATTACATGTATCAAGTTTGTTGCAGACATTTGTGACTGTCGTTCATCTGAATGGTGCTTACAGAAATCCATGACCCCATTGAGATGAATGCAATTTGTTTTTAGTTGCAGACATTTCAGCCACAGCTCTGCTGCATGTGAATATAAACTTAGGCTAATTTCACACAGGTGAGTGCAATATTGGGCCATAAAACTCAGCCCTATAGCGCGCTCGCCAACATGTGATGTCCCTGCGGATTTTAAATTTTTTTTGTGTTAAAACCGCTTCGCATCACTTCAGGAAAGTAGCCCGCGGCGAAGGATCAAGGAGTGTTTCCCATTGTTTTCAATGGGTAAACCTTGCATTGCACTCATGTGCACCACGCATTGAAAACAATGGGCAATGCAATGTGTTCCGAGGTGTTTTGTTTACGGGACATCATAAGCACAGCAGCCAGTAATATCCCATTAAGGCTGGGTTCACACAGGGCGGATTCCCGTCGGAAATCTCGCGGTTTGGCCACAGTAAAAACCGCGAGGTTTAAGCCGTGGCGGCTTTGAAGGGGCCCGGCCGCTTGCTTTTCCGTTGCGGCCGGCGCTCCCATAGAGGAGAGCGCGGCCACGACGAAAATAAACAAGAAAAGTAAATAGACATGCTGCATCTTCTGAAACCGCGGCGGCCGCAGCCGCGGTTTCAGCCGGATTTACCGCAGCGGATTGGCCGTCCCGTGTGGACGAGATTTCTGAGAAATCTCGTCCACATGGCTGGCTAATCCCGAGATTAGCGGCCGCGGGCGGATTTGCCGCCGCCAGATGCTGCGTGGCAAAGCCGCGGCAAATCCGCCCTGTGTGAACCCAGCCTAATAGGCTGTGGTAGTCTGTATAGGTGATGTCAGAGGGGAGACCCAGAGCAGCTCCGTAGGAGACTGCGAATGTGTAGAGAGGCGAGTATATGCTGGTTTGTTATGTTAATGCATGGGGAACTGCTTGTACAGAAATAAGAGAGTCTGTCAGCTTGAACAGGTTGTCCAAACTGCAGGCATTATATTACAGAGCAGGAGGAGCTGAGCAGATTGATATATAGTTCTATTGGCGAATATTCAGTATAACGTGTGTTTTATTCACTTATATCACTGCTGGTTCTGAGCTGAACAGTCCGGTGGACGGTCCTAACAGTGATTGACAGCTACCCCTGTATAACTGTCAGTGACAGATTACATGAATAAAATACACAGGTTTTCCTGAATCTTCCCCCATAAAACTATATACAATCTGCTCAGCTCCTCCTGCTCTATGACATCATGCCTGGAGTTTGGATAACATGTTCTAGTTGACAAAACACAATGTCGATTTTCTAGTTCCATTTATAGGCCTCTCACTAGCCAAGCCAGAAACCTACTGCACACTGATAAGGGGCAAAAACACAGAAACAGCTGTCTGTGTATGGTTTCATGTTTTTTAGTTTTCAATTCCCAATTACTGTTATCGAGAGTTGTATAAAGGGTCTGACATTGATTTGCAGGAATGTTGCCAATAGGTGGCGCTGCAGAGGTACTGTTCCATCTTCCTTATTTGCATCTAGGTTGCTTTTATTCTTCAGCAGTTGCAAATAGTCAAAGCATGATAATTCGTCTGATGTGACATGGATGCAGAAAACTACCAGCATATATTGAATTTAGAACGGTAATAATAATACTTTGAACTGCTATCGGTACTACCGGTACTCAATTTGTTACATCCTGTGGGTTCAGTTCAAAGTTTTCTGGAAAAAATTGTTGACATATGCAAGGAGCAAAAACTATATGGCTCAACGGTGAAGATATGACAACACATCACTGAAAAGTAAAGTCAAGAGATACAAGGTGGGATAAGTACACATTCCTGTTTTGCTAAATCACAACCATGTTCCATTTACTAATACACATCCTTATAGATATTATCACAATATAATGATTACTACTTTACCCCTTTGATGCCACAGCCATTTTACATCACTGCATTCCAAAACACATAAAACCTTTCCATTCATGTAGCCATTTGAGAGTTTTTTTTATGAAGAAGTTGTATTATTATAGGCATCATTAATATAATGTACTGACATACTTTTGTGTTTTTTTTTCTTCTGGGAGGGAAATGGAAGAAAAAAAAATAGCAATTCCACAACTTTTTGGGTTCATTATGGTGTTCACATTGCGGTGTAAGTAACTAGTTAAACTAAGTCTGTCACCTCGAACAACAATATTAAAGTAACCCTACCATACAATGTGTGAACACCAGATCAATCAAAAAAATAACTTTTTTTCCTTCCTCAGTTGTTCCAATACCCCCCCCCCCCCAAAAAAAAAATCTGATTTTCCATGCGCTATGCTAATTACTCTCAAACCATCAAATGGACAGTTCCACTGCCACACTTGTCAGGGCTCTCTCCCCCTCCATCAGTGCAACCATGCCCATCCTGCTGATGTTTGACCTCTCCAGAGAGATTGCATTGCCACCACACTTCTGGCTTCAGCACATGCACAGCAATGTCTGTTTGGGTCCTCATGGCCTTGATGTTTCACACATGTGCTGAAGCCAGATGAGCTCGGCAATGGAACCGCCCATTGGACAGATTGAAAGGAATTAGTATGACACGCAGGAAGAGCGGAAAATTAGATTTTTTAGCACTGAAACTACTGAGGATGGAAAAAAAACAGGTACAGTTAGATTTATCTGTTTGTACATCGTATGTTAGAATTACTTTACTGTGGTTAATGAAGACAACAGACTGCTTTTAACTTTATTCTGCATGTCCATCAAGACCTAATAGGAATACACTGAAGGAAAACCTGGAGGACCTTATCAAGCCTCCAGCTGCTATGGAAACCCATCAGTAAATCATGTTGCAGAAGGGGGCAAGATGAAGTGACAGAGGAGGTGCATGGCGGATGGCACAAAGGGGTTAATATAGTAATCCAAGATAAATTATAGTGTTTGTTATACATCACACCGAAGGTTCACCTACACATATCATTAAAGCTTCCTATATACAGTACATTATATCTAATGTGTAAGAAGGCAGCTTGACCGTATAGCATTTTGGGTTTTAATATGGCCGATCTTTGCTTTCAACAAGAGGTAAGGTAGCATGTATGCTTAGGGGTATGTTGGGGAGATAACTCTCAATCAATACCATGTTAAATGGGTTGCCCAACCACATACAATATGTTATGAACAGCTTACAAAGGTTTGCTGTACCGATTCCCTGACAATCCCGTGACGATGCTTCAAGAGTCCCCTGTTGGTCTGTTCACCTGGCTCCAGGGATTATGAGTCAACATGACACATGACTACTGTCTGCACCCCTGAGGTCACAAATGAGGCCATTAACTGGCCGTAGGGGTCACGTCATGTTGGTACATCATCTATAGATCAGGATAGATAGAAACCAGTGGGGAAACAGGGAAATGTTGCTATGAGAGAGGTAGGGAATTGGTAAGGTCTTACCTCGTTATTTTATAGCATTGTAAGCCATTAAAATCATGTGTTTGGAAAACCTCTTTAAAACTACACTAAGTTTGGCCAGCACAAGAAATATCAAAATAGGTCACCGACAGTCAGTTGTGCATGAAGCAGCATGGCAATCTTCTGAGAACTCTAAGTCCATCATGAAGTTTTCGCAAAAGGATTATGCCTAACCGTTATACCTATATATTACAATCCGAAAATGAGCTGGCACGTTCTCACACAACTGAAACTGTCTGCACACCTTTACAGCTCCTCTTCACTGATTCCAGTATATATATTTTTTCTCCTCACCTTCTTTTCACCGGCATTTGGTGACGTTAGTATTGGCACCTGAAACTAGTAAGTTGTCAAGTGAGGGGTCTCCAATGCCCAGTTTCAATGGAACGTCACTTCCACTGGGCAGTGGAGATTGCCCACCTGACAATTTACCCCTATTGGGTGCTTAAACTAATGGCACTGATAGTGGGCAAACGGGGGCGGGCACTGCTGTAAAGAAAACAAAAGTGCCAAAATCAGGGAACCGATGGCTGTAAAAGTTTTCAGGCAGTTTCGGTTGTATGAGCACATGATAAGCCCTCTTTAAATTGCAAAGGCCATAGGACAGTCTTTTGATCCCAAAATCACCAAAATACAATGAAAAAGGAGAGCTGTGGTTCCTTTTTGCCAAGAGTCAAGGGGATGGGAAGGGCCTTCCTAGTGGATGTACCTCCAATAGCATCTACTGACTTGTATTAATGAGATCTTAGATGATGTTCAAGTAGTGAAGGTTTCCTCTGTGCCAATAACAAATACTTGCCATTGAGTTCTAAACTGTCTTAGCTTGTCACAAACATCCACGGATTACATTTTAATCAACGTCCATGCTTACATTGCCTGAATCTACAGCACCTTTATATACAGAGCTAAAATATATTAGATTAGGCTGTGATAAAGCGATGCACATTTTTGGTGCATATCATTGCTTTTCAAATCATACAAAGAACTGCATAACCGTATCTTTTCGTGGGCAGCTTGACTATGGCAAGCTTACAGAGCTCTGCAGAATTACTCATTTTACAAACTGGGCATATGACCATAACTGGATTCTTCATGACCACTTGCTTTCCAAACATCTGTAGTTCTTTAAGGAAATCAGATTTCTAAAGTTGTACAGAATCTCATTTTCACCCTTACATTCAACATAGCAGTTCAGGGTATTTCTAACTTGTAGTAATTATACCTCTAAGTTTTTCCTTAAAGCCAGAACTATATACAAACATTTGTAAAGGGACACTTAACACAGCAATGATCATGTGGCAGTTCCAACCCATAGAAATACATTAAGTTGTTGCATGATAACATCACTTTCATGAGATGTTCATGCGACATTGGCACAAATATTAAATATACACACACATATGTACTTTATATATCTTCCTATGTACAAGTCTCATCTACAATGGCTAGCTAATCAGTGATTCTACAGTTATACATAGAGATTTTAAACCATTCATCAATGGTTTAATAGGTTATAACCGTATAATAGATAACACGGGTGAAAATCCGCAGTAACTAAGAGTGGCTTAAGCAAATCATCCTCAGTAGGTCTTCAACTGAAAATAGGGAGTGAGAAGTTACCACTGTAAGTACTATTTCAAACAGACTTTTCCTGGTAAGATGTTTGTCCATGTGCAGATCAATTGCGTTTCATTGCAGTTTACAGCATTCAAATGCTTCAGCAGAGAATCCAATCCCAGGTGATATTAACAGCAATTGTTGACTTTCTATTACCCTGCAATATTAATGTAAAATATATTTGAATCAATATGAAGTGTATATTCTAGAACAGGGAAGGTGGAATGCCTGTTACCTTCTATAGCTAGATCAACTCCCTAGCCAAAGGGAGAAGGAAAAAAAAAAACACCACATGGCCATATTTCTGATTTAATTGAAATAGGATTAGAAAGTTGCATTTCTCCCAGTGGGCTGGGAGGTGATCTTTGACAGCTCAACAGGAGCCAATAGGAAAATTCAAATACATTGAAGGGTAACTAAATGCATTTTGCCAGGTATTCATCTTCACTACCAAGAGTATTCAAATTAAAAGCTGTTTCAGCTTGAAATAATTCTAACTTTTTATACAGTACATAAGAAAAAAAAAGTTCCAACCCTCACTGTAACAACCACGTCAGACATCAAATCTGGATGGAAACAATTAATGAGACACAGACTTCTAGAAATGCATTCTGGAATGCTTCTTTTAGAGTCGAAGTGGAAAAAGCTAACTCCTTCTAAAAAGGTAGTGGGGGGAAGGAATAAGAAAAAAAATAAATTAAAAAAAAAGGATAAAATGATAGTGAAATATGGCTAAAGATGTGAAACTTTGTAACTACTGAAGGTAAAGATTAATTACTAAATCAAAAAGGACAAGGATGCTATGAAAGACCTTGTTAAACTTACAATGTAGTATATTTTGCATACAGCTTATTACGCATGTTCCATTGTATCTTCCTGCAATACAATATTTATGTCAAGGAAGACATTTTCTTTATGAGAGTTCTAGCTTTTCCACAGAAGGACTTCTGATAGATCAGTACTTGCAACATGTTCTGACCACAAGACCATCATTAAACTCTAACTCTACTGGGAGCTATGTCAGGACAGACCAAAGCTCAACTAATGGAAGACCACACCCAGTACAAGAATCCAGTTAATCAAAAGAAGAAAAAAAAACTCTTGCGAGCAAGATGGCAAAAGAAAAATACAAGCGTTGAAATATATGTTTTACAGAACTTCTACGTGCACAACTCTGGTTTACAGACTGTAGAATTTTCTTCAAGTTTAGTTCTGCTGAGCACAACAAAAATTCTGAAGCAGTGAAGACCCAGAATGACTGCTTTATGCACACTATATGTAGTTTTATACTCAATCTACATAACACAAGAAGAATTCATACACATGCTGTAGGAATAAGAGGGCAAGGGCCTGTTAAAGTCTAAAAAAAAAAAAAAAATTAATTGATGTCGGCTACTACTTAATAGCATGGGTATTAAAAGGCAAGGTCAACATCAAGAGTCAAGTGAACATATTCCAACTTTCCATCAACAAGCATCTAGTTCCAACCTTTAATAAGAAAGCTCACTGACACAGAGTCATTTCTATCCAGAAATGGTTTTTTTCAGTATTTATATGTCTACAACATATTTGTATTCGACATTGGCCTCTTCTGTATCAAGTGAAGGCTACAAAAAGGTTATGTACGTGATGTGATATTTACAAGGGATTGTTTTATTGCTGGGCAGAATATACCAGACCTGTTCACAAAAACATAAACGGAATCAAATCAGTAATAACATGCAGTAGAAATGATTACAAAAATAAATAAATAAAAAACCTGTAAAAATCACAACTACTGGATGTGTAAAAATGCTTTATTGATGACATCGCAGCTAAAGATTATTCTTAATTTTTTAGGTCTCCATATAAAAGGCAGGATATGTTTGTGTCAGACCTAAATAACAAAAATAAGTTCCAGTTGTATCTGTGGACATAATGGCATGACAGAAAAGCTACGGGTGCTCAGAGTGAGAGCAATATGTAGGTCAATTGTAATAAATCTCAACCTCTATTTCGAGTACAACTGGGATAATGAAGATCCTGTGATAAGCAGCTTTGACAAGCAATAGTCAAAAACAATATCACAAAATCGCTTTTGCATGGAAAACCATGCAAAACGACTTTTTTTTAATCTCTTCATTATTATTGGTTTCGCTTTACTTTCCCAATTTTCAATGGAAATCTGGATAAAAATCCATATATTTCACACGTAGTATTTTTTATGTAGAACAGAACTAAAAATGACAATTATATGCAGAAAATACATCTTCCAAGCCAATCTCAGTGAGAGGGAAGCTAAGGGGAAGGACTTTGCCATATACTTCCTTTATCTTTTTAACCATCACTGCCACTTGGACTGATAGGTTCACCTTAAAAGAATCCTGAGAGCATGTAAGTAGTTGATGGCATTGATTACTTGTCACAGAACAGACATACAGGCCCTGGAACACACACTGCACTGGCATAGCTGAAGTTAACCAGATTATATATAGGTTGGCAGCTATAAAAGTTGTTGGCATCTCAATAACATTTCCTTTTTCTTCTGGGTAATAACCAGCATATACAATTTTATACATAAAACTTTTCTACTAGTTGTATCGCTTTGAAGTACTTATCCCTAAATGAAAAGAGGATTCCTACATCAGGAGACGACCTCAGTCATCGCTTTGTTTAATAGAGCAATTCGATGTTAAGACTGAAAACCTGAGGTTTGTCTCAGCTTTGCTGAACCTGAAATAAATTGACACTGGCCTCTTAACGATCTACATCCAAGGTAATCTAAATGAAGCTTGGTTAAAACTACATTTCTATGTGCAACTAATCTTCCCTAAAATTTCCCCATCTACTGATTGAAGATCTATGACTAATGCCTCCAATGATGATTATTGAAAGGGGTGGGGTGAGGGGGGTGTATGAAGAGTTGCCAATACAACACCTTCAACTAAAACGCTTTAAAAAAGGTCACACAAAGTCACCATTAATATTTCCATCTTCATAATCCTACGTCTCGTCTCCCAAATTCAATCCATGCAGCAAAATAATTAACCTTCATGTACCTGCTCAAAATTCTCCATTTACCGTATATTATTTCAATATATATTACAGAAAACGCAAAAAAAAGCTTAAAAAAAATAACTACTGAGCATTAAAACGGCACCAACTCAGAACAAATCACTAGTTACATGTCTCCAATTAGTCTGAAAATGTCATGTAAAAAAAAAGAAAAAAAAGGTGAGCAGACCCGATGGTGAACTTGATTCACGAAGAGTTCGGATGAAAATGTGACAAATGAATGACATTTTTAAAAATCCCCTCCACTTCCCAGAAAAAAAGTTTGCTAAGGCACTATATAAAACATTGGGGCTGCAAAAGGGTTGTGCACGCCTGAGCGGCGAGGGTTAACCAGTGCTGGAATCCCATACTGGAGAGCAGACTCCAACATTCCAGTGGGCCCAGCACAGTGTTCAGAGCAACCACAACAAGCCAGCCTTTGTCCTCCTCCTCCCCCGGCAGCAGCCTCTCTCCCTCACACACAGCCCTGACATTAATGGCTCAGGTAATGCCGCTGCCCCTGGATCCGGCCATTATGTGGGGCAAGAAAAAAAGTCCCTAAGACAAAGATGGGACTTCTGACAAACTACACCGTTTTGCTACATTTTAATGTATCAGCTATGTGTGTCCTGGTAGATATTGGCTCAGACCACCATTACCCCTACTTGTCACCATCTCTACATCCTGGGGCCACGACGCCCCGCACAGAACTGATACAATGTAACGGCGCCGTGCGGTCCCTTGTGCTGCCCCCTCTCCACCGTCGTCCTCCTCTCCCTTCTGCTGCTCTCGCCTTAGCACAGCGCCG